>NC_084590.1:43506246-43806246 GCF_033807715.1 Cololabis saira
CATCCATGCATGTATCATCCATCCATCCATCCATCACCCATCCATCCATCCATGCATCCATCCATCCATCCATCCATCCATCCATCCATCCATCCATCCATCCATCCATCCATCCATCCATCCTCATGTCATTCTATGCAGAATCCCAGAGGGATGGTGGTGGGTCCAATCCCACTGGTCCAGAGTTGAGGTTACACTCTGGACTGATGCCCAGAAACAAAAGCATACACACTTCTACTTTTTCATTCATTTAAGTTTCCCCCTCAGCACGACGTGTATGTTTGTGGACTCCGGGAGGAAGCTAAAATATCCACAGAAATGCAAAACATGAGCAGAAAAATGTATAATTTGTTTAAAAATAGTTATTAATCCTGAGAAGGAAATGATATGGTCTAAAATTAGAGGGGAGAAAAAAAATAAGCTTGACAAACGTGTCAAGATTGTGAGAGTGAGGCAAGCAGCTGAAACGCTCAGCGATAGCGACAGACTCACTGATGTGTTTTAAGTCTGACGGGCTCCAAGTGACTTCTGACATCAGCAGACGCATGAATAGTACATCCGCAGAGCTGTCACCACAACTTAACTGTACTGCAAAGTTCAGCGAGGGAACTGTGAGGGTACACCAAGTGTGATAAGATAAGAAGCTTTAGTATCATTGTACAGTATACAAAGAAATTTCATTCGGCAGCATTCTCCAGGGACAGGGTAGAATTGTTAAATTGGTTTGATTTTTTTTTTTTTCTTCTTCCGGCTCTCGGTGAAGGCAGACGCTTTTCTGCTCCCTCTCCCTCCCTATCTGCCCTGCTGCTGCTTTTTGTCTTATCTTGTCTTTTTAGAGCCTCTGTTTTTCACATCCTCCGAAACTCTCTACAATCATGGAATTGGTTAACTGGTCTCTCAGCACAATTGACCAAATTTTCACGACGAGAAGTCAGGGGACAAGGGAGCCCTCCTGCCCCGATGGGACATTTTTTGCCGGATACATGATGGATTCCTGGAAGCATTGGAGGATCATGTGCCTGTCGATTCTGTTGGTCGAGGATGTTGAAGATGCCTTCATAATTGGATTAATGATAACAGCATTTCTGCTTTTTGGAGCTGGCGGATTCCTGGCATATCGACAAATTTGTAAGTTGTCGACAGCTGTTCTGGCCCTTTCAAAGCTGCCCGGCGTGGCTGAGGGGATAAGCTCTGCAACCAACACTCAGACTCTAATGCTGGGAGAGCTAAATCACAGGCTGGCAGCAGTTTTTGAACTCATTGGCAAGATGGAAAAGACCTTCAGAAGTTGGAAGCTCGGCTGGGCGGGAAATTACCACAAATTCGCCTGTTTGGAGTCGCCATTGATGAACCAGAAACTTACTGGAATCTGCCTGTTTTTTTCAATACAATTGTTGATTCTATAATCTGACCTTGACAGAGCAGCCTGGCAGGCCGCTCCAGTCACAATCTCCCTGGAGGAATGAAAACAAGATGCTCTGCCCCCACTAGTCCTCCCCTTCCCAGGACATCTGTGGACCTGTATCAGAACTGTACCGGGCCGTCTGATAACATCAAGGACAATGGCTGAGGAGGAGCTCTGGGGCAAAGTTCACAGACTTACCACTCACGCACACACATTTGCTGATAACACCTCCCCCATTCTCAACGCCTTCCCCGGCTCCCCTCTTATCAGCCCCCCTAACACGGTCTCCGGGTTCGAGCGCCAGGAAGGCCGCGGCGCTCACTTGGATGCACCGTGCCGGGATCCCCCCCCAGTAACCATCCCCCATACCCACATGCAAGTCTTCGTGATGATGTTATGTTGCTTTGTGTGCCGAGGTGTTTTTTGCACCTTGACACTGCGTATTTATACACAGTGAGAAGATGCCTTTTTTTCTTCCTACACGGTGTATCCGAAGTCAAATTCCCTGTTTGATGTATTCAAACCCTGTCATTAAAATCTGATTCTGATTCTGATTCTGATTCACCGTACAAATTGTTACAGATTACTTTTGTAATACTGTATTTGACCCGGTCTTTGTACGTTTTGACCGTATAGAAACGTAATTCTTGCCATTGTAAGAATGAGATGTACCTGCTGTACTCTACTGCCCTTACTTTTTAACAACTTGTGCTTTTTATTATTTTACTTCTTTTCTTATCATTTTATTTCATTTTATTTGTTATTTACTGTTTAATTATGTCTTGTCGCTTTTTATGTTGATGTAAAGCACTTTGAATTACCTTGTGTTGAATTTTGCTATACAAATAAACTTGCCTTGCCTTGCCTTGCCTTGGGGTCATATAATCAATAAATGTGCTACAAATATTTAAGCATTTTCTTTTATTCTGTAGCAAAGTCTAATCTGGCATTTTTATGCTGAAGAGCTCCTCTCAGAAGTTAATGCTTTGTCCTTCATACTGCCTGGGCTGTCACAGAAACTCCCCAGATTTCCCCAGACAACCCATGTCTCCGCTGGGCGGATCATTGATGTTCCAATATTGTGTTCCATCTATCTAAAGGCTCACTCAGATTTTCCAATATTTTCTAGCAGCAGCACATGGAATGATGATTGGAGGATGTTTTTTTTCCCATTTTTCCCTCCATCCCATTCAGGTCAAAGTTCCAAGAAAGTTAAAGTGGTATTTTTTTCCCTATTTTTTCCCTTCACCATCTACACTCTAACTTCAATTATTATTTCTTATAGGCTTTTTATCACTTTATCACTTGCCTGTACCTCAAGTGTATACAAATCATTATTTGGTGAAACTTATTCAGGAATCACTTTCTGGTTGTGAACAAAATATATGAATGCAATGTGATTAATATTTCAGACAGTTGAGCTTATTTCAAATAAAATCTGATATAAATTCAACTATGATGGCAACAACTTCAACAAGGAATAAAGTTCTACCTTGTTGAAAACCTGACATCCAAGTTTGAAGAGAAAACACATTCAGCACCCTGGACAGCTCCCAAAACTCAGAGTTCAGTACAAGTCTGTAACTGTTCAGATACTCGTGTTGAAATAAACATCTCCAAGACCCCAGATCTGAGCTGCTGGAGTGCGTAGGATTGCCATTTTGGCAATCCTTTTACTGGATTATGTCTCTCTTCAGCTCTGACCGTACAAATAAGAGGTTACACACAACAACCATCATGCGCTCATCTCCCCACTGCATCATCAATAACACACACACATCATCCATCACTGTCCTCTGTCTTTGGCATTCCTTTTGTCCTTCACTGTCTGCGATTTTACTGTTTATTTTATTTTGTCTGACAGAATCAGTCTCAGGTCCCAGTAAAGTTTGTTAGATCAGACTGTGATTAAGGCGGGTAAATGACCCTCACTCACACGCACTTTCACATACTCGTAACGTAAACTCGCACTAACCCACCTTATAAATGCATGTGTAGGGAAAAAACAACACTGATATGTTTTAACTTGTTTTTTTAGTTATTGTACTGCAACCACCTACACAAACCTGGACTGCTGGGACTTTCTAATCTTCAGTATAACTGTGGATTAATATTGATTGCAGCAACAAGAAAAAAGAGCAATTAAACGGCAAACATGCAAGTGTTAATTACTGGAGAGCGTTGTGGCCCCATTACTTTAGCTTGTGTGCAGACATGTTAAAAGCAAGCTATGTTACAACATATACCTGATATACTTGACATGATACCTATTGAGACTGATCTAGTACATCAAACTTTATTTGTACAGCTCGTTTTATACCAATTCCTTTGAAAACCACAACACATTAACACAATCGCAGACTGTGGCAGGGTGGAGGTGCAGCCACTCAGGTGATTGGGCAAAGGTGGGCCCCATCAACCTCTCCACCCTGCCTGCCTTCATAAGGCGTGGCTGCACAGCAGCAAGGGGGCTCTGTTGAAGGTGCTGGTGTATGTGTGTCTGCCGTGAAGGAGTGAACAAACCGGTTCCTGCACTAAACCTTGTGTCCTCTGTCCTGTCGGTCGGCCCCGGTGGCAACGAGCTTGCTACACTGGCACCCAACGTGGGGCCCGACAGGATGGAGGAGGGATGCGGGGAGCGGGCCCTGGAGGTGCTGGCCCAAGTGCTGGCTGAACTGGAAGCCCTGTTGCAGGGCCAGGGGGAGCAGCAGGTCGCAGCGCTGGAGGCGCTGGTGGCGCAGCAGCCGACAGGCCGTGAGGCAGAGGCTGCGGGCCACCAAGCGATGGCTCCCGAGGCGGCCCCAGCCGCGGCGGGACCCGCAGCGCGACCCGCAGCGCGACCCGCAGCGCGACCCGCAGCGCGACCCGCAGCGCGACCCGCAGCGCGACCCGCAGCGCGACCCACCCCGGCGCCACGCCTGAGGTTCGTCACGGAGACGGAGGTGGAGGCGGAGGTCGCCGAGACGGAGGTCGCCGAGACGGAGGTCGCCGAGACGGAGGTCGCCGAGACGGAGGTCGCCGAGACGGAGACGGAGGTCGCCAAGGCGGAGACGGACCAGCGGCTAGAGCAGTGCTGCGTCATGGAGGGGGTGGTCCTGGACGCACCCCGGCAGGGTGGAGGTGCAGCCACTCAGGTGATTGGGCACAGGTGGGCCCCATCAACCTCTCCACCCTGCCTGCCTTCATAAGGCGTGGCTGCACAGCAGCAAAGGGTCTCTGCTGAATGTGCTGTGTGCTGTATGTGTGTCTGCTGTGAAGGAGTGAATAAACAGGTTCCTGCACTAAACCCTGTGTCCTCTCTCCTGTCGGTCAGCCCCGGTGGCAACAAGCTTGCTACACAGACACAGTAACACATACCAATAATATTAATAACAGAGCAGGAATGGCGGAAAGGCCGTCTTTAGTCTTTGAGAAAACACTGGAGAACGACAACTACTGGATTAGCCAATGGGTATCCACTCTCGACTACCCAAGTCGCCGAGGCCGCTAGGCTTGGTCGGCCCACAGGCTACACCATTTGAAGGTGACCAAGCAACTGTGGGTTCCACCAGAGCTTTGCTTAATCTCTGGTAGCACTAGTTTCAGATGCCACATTGGTAGCAACATTAAGATGAACGTAAGGTAGCATTAATTAGCATCATCATGTGGCGTAAACTAGGCCAGTTAACCTAAAATGTCCATCTTCTAGTGGCTGAGAGAAAGTGGGCGTGTTTCAACTGGCTTCCACCTTCTTGTGTCGGCCATTAGCCCATTTTTGGATTAACTAGGACTGGGTGGCTTTGTTACTTACCAAAACTGCAGTGTATGATGGGAAAGAGACTCTAAAAGCACTCTTCAGAAATCCTAGGTGATGTCACAGGAAGTTTGTCCAGTTCTTATACAATCAATAAAACAGACTTGTACAAACATTAAGAACAAGCTGATCCATTCATTTGAAATAGGTGCGTCAGAGAAAAACCCCAAACCAGGGCAGTGGTAGTGCAGGACCAGGACTGAGCAGCACTCCGTACTCTCTGAACCCCCTGGAGACTCACAGTAGAGGACGTTTCAGTTGTATTATGCAAAAACTGTAGTGGTGTTTTAATCAGGCATTAATGTTCTCACATTCAAACTTCGGAGCTAATTTATATTCTGGTTAATATCTGCCCGCCTGCCTGAGGTCAGAGACGCAGCTCATATTTGATCTGCATAAAACATGGAGACTGAACATCCCACCGACTCACAAACGCCGTCTTTAATGTGCCGTCTTAAATCAGCAGCAGCGCGGCTCGGATGCACTTCAGACGAGTGGGCGTGCACGGCGGATTAAACCCTCAAACACACTATATAAACAAGATGGTTTAAAGTCATTCACTGCATGCACTAGCTTTGCACTGCATTTATAGTCATGCACACACACACACTCATGCACTCTCAGTGACAGTTTATCAAAAATAGATTATGATAAATTTATAAAAAATGTCAAACCCTCCAAACTCGCTGTCATTCAGGATGCAACATGACATTATGTGTTCATCCAGACAGCAGAGTTGGTTCTGATTAAGAGGGTCTTCCAGCCCAAATGTCACAACACAGGGGAGAACATGCATGCACACATGCACGCACACACGCACACATGCATGCACACCCACACAAAGGAGCTGCCAAAGCCGTTCTTATTGCTTGTGTTCGGCAGGACGATGGTTATCCTCCTGGAACCTGCGCCCAGGTCTTCCCTGCAACGCGACTCCATTTGCATAATAACTACGAGACCAAAGCAGCCGGCCCGTAAAAGTACAAGGTCCAGGAACGTAAGAGTGCTTTCAGAGCCCATAAAGGAAACCCCTCGGGTCAGGGAAAATGGCCAGTGCTTCTCTGGGACTGAAAAAGGACGCCAGCGTGGATTTAACTGAGATATACATTCAGATAAAAGACAGCGTTGGCACTAAAACCCTAAACATTTGCAGTTGTTAACACGGTCCATTACCTCCAGATGAAGCAGGAGATGTAAATACTCAGCAGTCGTGAGAAAACCTACATTCATTTCAGCTTGCGTTTAAATACTAAAGTCCAAAAGAGAATGTTTAGAGAGAGACACGTTCATGTTTACAACCTGCCAACCAATCAAGTCCACCTCAGTACACCCCTGTCCCAACATTTATCACTGTTTGTTTGTTTGTTTGTTTTATTTAGGATCCCCATTAGCATTAGCAACAGCATTAGCTATTCTTCCTGGGGTCTGACATACACAACACACAAATTAAAACTTAATACATAACAGACATACATTATATACGACAAACAAAACAATAATAGACACAACTCCCTTAGTCACAAACAACGCAGAGGATAATTAAATCACCATCATTCTCAGACATAAATACATAGAAATGAAATCAAATAAAACACCTTCATAAACAATATCTGCCTGAAATGACCTTATCTTAGAATTCTTGACCACTTTTCACCTTTATTGTGATAGGGTTTACACTACCTGTAATTCTATTCAAACTTCATTCCTTTCCAAATGTCAAATCATAATTCATTAAATTTTAAAAGATATGGTTTCAACTGAATCTTAAACCAATCTTAGGCCCCGTTTCCACGGAGCAAAAAAGGTGGCGTTTTAATGCGTTTTGGCCGTTCGTTTACACGAAAACGAAGCTCAAAGTCACCAAAAACGATCATTTCTGAAAACTCCGGCCAAAGTGGAGATTTTCAAAAACTCTGTTTTCACGTTTGCTTGTAAATGGAATATTTTCTTGTATTTTACCTGTTTTATATTCTAAAGTCACACTTAAAAGTAACTCCACTTCTCTGTCACTCCAAACGAAAGACTCTCGTTCCGTCTTGGAAGTAACTGGCAGTCAAGGCTGATTTATGGTTCCGCCTACGGCGTAGGGTACGCGGCGACGTGCACCCTACGTAGGCTACGCTGTCGATTTAACGCGGAACCATATTATTCAGGCTTCACACGTGTCATTTGTTGACGTTTTTTTCCAGGATTCTGATTACGCTTCTCGTTACACTGCCCCCTGTAGGTTTGGCTGGTCATAGCACCTTAACAGCGTATTTATGCGGGTTCGTGTAAACGAGGATATTTTTCAAAACGTAGAGGGGGAAATATCCGTTTTTGTAAATACCCGGCTATGTGTAAACGTGGCCTTAGGGATCTGTAAGGATCAAGTAAAATGAACGGGCAGCACAACGAGTGGGATGGTGTTCAGGAAGGTCTTTTGAGGATGACGAAGAACTGGGATCAACTGGTAGAGAGGAAAGAATAGTCAACATCCTTTATTATAGGTTCAATCCCAAAGGTTTTCCTCTTCCATTTGCTGGTGACTGAAACCTGACTGCAAATGAAAACAGACGTTGATGGAGACTGCCGTCTCTTCCTGGGATGGAGTCTGGGGGCCGTCCCTGCAGGCAACAGCCGCTGCCGGCGCCAGATGGGAAACACAAATACAGTAAATTGCCTCTTTAAATATTGCAACGCAGTAAGTGCACGACATGCAGAATGTGGCAGCTGTGCAAGTCATACTTGGGATTTAGAGCGGGAGATGTAGTCACTGAAATCAGATATCTGATGGAGATCTGAAGTGGCTGAGGAGACGCTGACCCTGAATGTTCATCTTCGTCTCCGGAGTTAGTTTAGTTTAGTTTGTTGGTTGCTTCAATTTCCACAACACAAATAACCCAAAGTACAGGTCGTCAGTGTTATACAAAAAATATATATAATTTTTGGTTGCATCGTTGTTTAACGTTGGTTCTTGCCTTTGTTTTCCTGAACATAAATGTTTCCCTTAGCTCATATTGGCTAACTCTGCTTTGGAAGAGCGTCAGAATGCTGTCAGGAAGTGCAAGAGTCACTAAAAAGGGCTTTAATGGTGGATAATTGAAGATGTGTAGAGCAGACGGTGCTTCTGCAGACGTTCCTGGGCGTGGTGGTTCTACTACTTGTTCGGGGTACGGTGCCAGATAGGGCTGATCCGGGAGGCCGCGGGGAGTTCCTGATCAGCATCTCCGTTCCTGATCAGCATCTCTGTTCCATTCCCGGCAGCCGGGCTCCCAGGTCCTGGACCGCCGCCTGCCAGCCAGCCTCTCGGCACCGGAGCCAGTTGGCACGTTTTTCTTTGTACTATAATCATTTGAGTGTGTTGTTAACACCCATCGTACCTCTTGGCAGGTATCTCACGTCCACGTTTACAGAGTTAAGCTGTGCCTGCTACTCTGACGGTTTGTTTTTTTAATAAATAACTAGAAAAGGCCCAAAGCCGTCCTGAGCGTCTGATGAAAGCAGTATTTTAATCTGGTCTGACAGTGATGCGTTGCATGTTACATCCTCAGTATTAATAAAAGAATACGTCTTTAAAAGTGACACCGTCACAAACCAGCAATCACTATGAACTCTGGGAGGTTTGACTTGTTTTAGATTATGAAGATTGTATTTTTTGCAGCTGTCAAGCTCATTATTGCACTTTGGCTACAGAAATGTATATTAATCCGAATAATAGTGCACGTGAAAGATTGTGCTGCTTTGATATAGTTCACTCAAAGAAAGAAATCAATCTAAACCAGATTACTTATAATTTAACAAAAGTAATGTGCCTTTTTTTCACTTTTGAGCACGTTGCTAATGCTAACGTGTCCACATCGGCAATTTTTACAATTAATGATCACAAGCCAAAAAAGTCTCTTAAAAAAATCATGCAGTGCGTTCAAAAGTACTTTTTTTTTTATCCATCCAAATTTAACCTTATTGTATCACACTTTTGATACAAAAATGGCGCAAAAATGGTGCAACAAACGTGTTTTATGGGATTAGAATAGACGCCACAGCGATAGTAATCCCCCACCACCACCAATCTACACCCAGATAAGCATTAATTACACCCATAAAGACACGTTATACGCTGGGATATAATCTATGCTCTGGACTCAAGTGAAACAGCAACTGAAAACAACAAATACAAAACAAAAACCTTTTAAATCTTGTTCAAGTGCACCAAACGGATTAGGGCTGGGCATCGATTCAAATGTCAAGAATCGATTCAATTCCGATTCTTAAGATTCAGAATCGATTATCAAGATTTGATTCGATCCGATTCGATTCCGATATTGATTTGGGTTAGTGTTATTAAAACTATTTTTTGAGCTGTTGCATGAATTATATGACTGTAGTTATGCAAAATATTACTACTAGTATTATATTGAGATTCAACAGCAAGTATTGCAGCTAATGATGCTGTAAGGACCAATCAGCTCCCAGAATGCTGATAGAACTGCTTTCAGAAACATCATGTGGGTCAGAATTATCAAACAGATCCAGGGCAAACAGAGACGGATGAGATCGGTTTTATTTTTTCCCACATTCCGTTTTTATTTGTTCCATTTTCGGTCTATTTTTTTTTTTTTTTTTGGTTATTTTTAATTTTTGAGCATTTGGTTTTTCAGCATTTTTTGCAAATGTAACCCCAAGACAGTATATAAAGTAATGAAATATAGACAATTTATGCAATTATAACTTAACACTTTAATGTTTTCATACCTTTAAACGTATTTAAAGGCAAAAACATGGCACCAGTTATTCTCTTGTCCAACAAAACATTCCTTTTTTGGGGATAAACAAAAAAAGAACCAAAAGTTGTAATGTAATGATGAAAAAAAAACGTAAATAAATAAAAGAAAAAGAAAAAAAAAAGAAAAAAAAATCGATCTTTAGACATATGAATCGATTTTTAGGAATTAATATGAGAATCGATTTAGAATTGGGAAATCGATTTTTTTCAACACAGGCCTACAACGGATGCGAGATGGCTTCTGGAAGTCCGCTGAAGACACTGATCTCCAAGTCCTTGTTTAGCATTTCTGTGGAGGCTCATCACCGCAGATCACCTGTTAGCGTGGCATCTTGTCCTCATCTGCCTCGTTCCCATCCAGAGATCTTCTCTTCCTCTCCTCTATCCTTCCACCAGTGTATTCACCACCATCCCTCCTCTTTATGTGTCCCATCTCCATGTTCTCTGACTTTACCCCCAACATGTGGTGAGCCATTCACCTCGTCTGTGTCTCTTTTCCCGTTATAACTGAGACATCAACTCAGCAAACAGCGGCTCTGAAGCAGGAACGAGGCGTTCATACACTTCATATCCCTTCCACCCCGACGGAGTATCCAGTTATTACCGAGCGCTGCAGGCGGCTCAGCTCTCCATCACAGATTCATGTTCTAGAGTCCGGGCCCGTCTCGTTTGCCGGCTATCAGCCTGGCTGCCTCTGCTGACGCCGGCAGACTGCTATCGATCGGGCTGGTGTTGTGCGGGCCGGACGATTACTCTCAGGCTGATTTGAGAACAAAAGAGGTTCATAAACACGGAGCAGAGGAAGAGGGAGAGGGAGAGGGAGAGGGAGAGGAAGAGGGATAGGGAGGCCGGCACGAGCCAAACCTGGGGAGCAGCATCTCTGGTGATGCGGGGAGGAGGAAGATGCTGCTCGGTCCGTGTAAATAATAAACTCTTTTCTCTATTTCCTATTCGTTTCCAGCGGGGGGGGCAGTATGTTAGAGTTCAGTTTATGTTATTGATTGGACCCTGCTTTTTTTGGACGCTGCAGCTGAACGGACTGTCACAACATCACTGCAGTTTCATGACGGAGGGAAGACAGATTACAGATTAAACTCATGTTTCACTCCCAGGTTTCATATTTGATTTATTTTCTGTTTCAACATTAAAAAAATCTAAAACTGTTAATTTTTAGTCTGATGAACAAAAGAACCAGAAACAACTTTCTTCATTTATTACTGCGCATGTGCATCCCCCCATTTGTCCTTGTTTTCAGTATCCTTTGAAACGAATAGGAAATAGAGAGCTTTCCACTCGCTGTTTTAATTCCCAATTTCGATTTTCAAACACATCAATGAAATGGGATAACGGATAATGGATAATGATCCGTTTTCCGTTTTTCCGTTTTTTATTATCAAAACAAAAGATGGGAAACGGATTATTTTGGATTATTTCTCTATTTTCATTTTGTAATTTCAAAACAAAAAACGGATGGCCGCAAAGTACACGGACCCTGCTGGTTCTGTGATCGGTATCGTCTTCCAAGCACAACGGGGCGTAATGAAGTCTCTGCAGTGGTTCTGAGCCTGTCTCTCTCATTTAAAACAAAGGTTATCCCGAGTCTGCTGGCTTCACCTTTACGGTAAAAACAGGTTGTGGATCTGTAACTGCGGTTCACTATATATATATATATATATATATATATACACACACACACACACACTGCAGGTTTGTGTGTTCCTGCAGTGTTCACCGTTTAGTTGACGTCTATGCCGTGGCTTCCACAAACGTTTCTCTCTGCTGTCTTCAGCCCCCTTACGTTTGTTCTCATATCAGCTCACCACAATGTTTCACTTGCTATCAGTGTTTTTCTCTAACCTTTGGTAATCCTGTGTCATGGTTTGGTTCTTTAAGGGCCCAAGTGCAGGAGACAGAGGGAGGCTGGAGGCAGGAGTTCTCAAAACAAAAGGGTTTTAATCCAAAAAGGCAAAATAAGGCGCTGCAGAGCAGGATGAACAAAAAACCAGGATCATCAAAAAGGTACGAGGAGACATGGGGGAAGACACAGTACGGACCGACAGGGAACCAAGGAATGACAAGACAAGATATACTGAGGGGATAACGAGACAAGACGAGACACAGGTGTGGACACAATCAGGGCAGATGGGACACAGGCGGGGCAAGACAGAAACTGAAGGCAAACTGGAGGCTGGGGGAATGTCAACCTTGACAGAACCCCCCCCTCAAGGGACAGATCCCAGATGTCCCATTCGGCCTACCACCCAGGGCGGGCGGAGGGGACCTGGAGGAGGGCCCAGGCCAACACACGGCCAACGTTCCGGGGGCCATCCTGGGGACTGTGCAGACCTGCGAGACAGCTCCGGGGGTCGCCCACGAAGCCGGGCAGACCGGCGAGAACGCTCGGGGGGACGTCCACGAGGCCGACCAGACTGGCGAGAACGCTCCGGGGGCCGCCCACGAGGCCTAGGCCTGGGTCTTGACGCGGGTCTCGGCGTGGGGCTTGGCGCGGGTCTCGGCGTGGGGCTTGGCGGTCTTGGCGTGGGGCTCAGCGTGGGGCTTGGCGGTCTTGGCGTGGGGCTCGGCGTGGGTCTTGGCGTGGGGCTTGGCGGTCTTGGCGTGGGGCTTGGCGGTCTTGGCGTGGGGCTTGGCGGTCTCGGCGTGGGGCTTGGCGGTCTCGGCGTGGGGCGTGACAGGGATTCCTGGCGGGACTCGGGAACCTGACGGGGCTGCGGGACCGCCTCAGGAACAGAGGGCTGCGGGACCGCCTCAGGAACAGAGGGCTGCGGGGCCGCCTCAGGAACAGAGGGCTGCGGGGCCGCCTCAGGAACAGAGGGCTGCGGGGCCGCCTCAGGAACAGAGGGCTGCGGGGCCGCCTCAGGAATAGGACACGGCTCAGGAACGGGACACGGCTCAGGAACGGGACATGGCTCAGGAACGGGACATGGCTCAGGAACGGGACATGGCTCAGGAACGGGACATGGCTCAGGAACGGGACATGGCTCAGGAACGGGACATGGCTGCGGGGGTGCCCGGGTCCGAGGCGCCGGCTGCGGGGGAGCCCGGGTCCTGGGCGCCGGCTGCGGGGGTACCCGGGTCCTGGGCGCCGGCTGCGGGGGTACCCGGGTCCGTGGCGCTGGCCCCCCCTCGAGGGGCGCTGGCCCCCCCTCGAGGGGCGCCGGCCCCCCCTCAAGGGACAGATCCCAGATGTCCCCAGAGTCCACATCCAGGGCGGGCTGGGGGGGGACACGGGTCCTCGGAGCTGGCTGGGGGGGGACATGAGTCCTCGGAGCCAGCTGGGGGGGACACGAGTCCTCGGAGCCGGCTGGGGGGGGACACGAGTCCTCGGAGCCGGCTGGGGGGGGACACGAGTCCTCGGAGCCGGCTGGGGGGGGACACGAGTCCTCGGAGCCGGCTGGGGGGGGTCCGAAACCATCACCGGAGGAGGGGCTTGTGCGTCCGGGACCACCACAGGAACGTGGGGAGGTGCATCCGAGACCACCACAGGAACATGAGGAGGTGCGTCTGGGACCACCACAGGAACAGGGACAGGTGCAGGAGCTGGAGCCGGAACAGGCTGGGGCTGGCGCTGGCGCTGACGCCGTCGCCGTTGCATCTGCAGGCTCCTGGGTCCACCCAGAGCCAGGCGTGTTCCCCAAAAGGGGTCCCAACACTCACGCACGTTTTTAGCCGCTTCACGGCAAAGGAAGTCCCACATGGTAAGGTACTCTCCTGCTGGGTCCACCTGGTCGGTCCGTTCTGTCATGGTTTGGTTCTTTAAGGGCCCAAGTGCAGGAGACAGAGGGAGGCTGGAGGCAGGAGTTCTCAAAACAAAAGGGTTTTAATCCAAAAAGGCAAAATAAGGCGCTGCAGAGCAGGATGAACAAAAAACCAGGATCATCAAAAAGGTACGAGGAGACATGGGGGAAGACACAGTACGGACCGACAGGGAACCAAGGAATGACAAGACAAGATATACTGAGGGGATAACGAGACAAGACGAGACACAGGTGTGGACACAATCAGGGCAGATGGGACACAGGCGGGGCAAGACAGAAACTGAAGGCAAACTGGAGGCTGGGGGAATGTCAACCTTGACATCCTGGCCCTATGGAGCTAGAAACATTCACAAATGCACAGGATGAAAAGTATTGCAACTGGGAGACCAAACAACAATAAAAAAAAAACTGCAAAACCACACATATAAAACACATAAAACCAAAGGAATACGGCATCCCTTGAGTCCCTGCACCATCCAGCTGACAGTGCCCCTGCATGGACAGCTGCCACTACAATACTGTCCATGCAGGGGCACTGTCAGCTGGATGGTGCAGGGACTCATGGGATGCCGTATTCCTTTGGTTTGTTACACAATTAAAGTGATTCTCATAGCAAACAAGGGGATTAAGTAGCCAAACATATTAAATTAGATGTTTGACTTATCGCTCCGCTGTCCTTGCTGGAAGCCATGTTGAGCTGACTGAAATTCACATGCATATTGTTGTTTGAACGGCTTAATGTTATTGGTTTATGAGTAAATCGTCCCCCGTGGGGTAGGTTCTTATGATTGATGGAAACAAGGAAGATATCTGATTGATTGCAGATCATTTTGTGTTTAAAAAAACACATTTGTGGATTGAGGCAAGTCAGGGGAGTCTCAACATTCACACACAAATGCAGCAAAGTCCACAGACCAAAAACCATTTGAAAATCAGGTTATATTTGTGTGTGCATCAGAAATACATTTGTGAATCTTGTCCTACGCAGGTGTGAATTGTCCTGTGCATTTGTGACTATTGAGACTGTTCTAGCTCCATATGGCCCTCCTAAAAATCACCGTGACGCAGAGTAGGGCTGGGCGATATGGACCAAAAGTCATATCTCGATATTTTCTAGCTGAATGGCGATACTCGATATATATCGATATTTTTTCTGTGCCATAATTGGGGTTTCCCCCAAAGCATTATAGCATAGCATCTCTGTTAGCTTCATTTTTTTCTGAGGCAAACCCTTAAAAAAACAGTCAGTTTTAATACAAAGCCTCGTGCCAAATGTTGCACATTTATTAACAGAGGTCTGCACAATATCAAAATGTATAAAACAAATGAAAAAAAATAATCTGCCTGCATATATAGAATGAAAATGCTTCTTGAATAAAATAAAACAAATATCCCTTTCCTGCATAACAATTAAATTAAAATACACTGTGCAATTAATACAATGTAGACAGTAACAGGCAGACTTTTCCACTGAGGTTGACAGTTGTGCAAATAACAAAACATTTGTGCAAATCTCAAATAAAACATTCAAGTCAATTTGTCACAAAATAAGCTATATCAAAATCATTAAAAAAAATAATAATATTTATTTATTTATTTTTTTTAAAATCGATATAAACAATATTGTCTCGTACCATATCGCATTTGAAAATATATCGATATATATTAAAATCTCGATATATCGCCCAGCCCTAACGCAGAGCAAGGTCTAAATCTTTAGCGGGTGTATTATAATTCCGTTGCTGTGCCGCTACAATCCAGGTCCAAACATGTTCAATTGTTTCTGCTCTTCACTGAGAAGCTGAGAAACTGCATTTGTGCTTGCTTGCAACAATAATTCAGTTAAAAAACAAAAAAAGCTGCCATCGGCATCAAAACAGCCACTGGAAGCTTCTGAATAACTGCAGCTACGCAGCAGCAGATCCGTCCTGCTTCTGCACAAAGCAACGAGAAAGTGTGGACGTCTTACCGTCAAGCTCCTCAACGGAGATACTGGCCAGGACGTCGCTGTCGCTCTCGGACAGCGAGCGGCTCAGGTAGTCCCCCTTGTAGAGCAGACCCGCCGTCACGTGGTGGAACGGCATCTTCTCCCTACGAGACGACAGGAGGACACATTTGCTGTTAATCACACAGCGCAACGTCTACAGAGCGTTGTTGCCGACACATGAACTTGCTTATGATATTCTGCCCCCATTTTCTAAATAGTAGTATAGTTACATAGCGTGCCTTTAAATGCACGCCCGCGAAAAAGAGGATAATAGTATGTTTTTTGCTAAAAACAAGTAAAAATGCAAAAGGAAGCGACATAAACGAGATCTACACATGAAGCTCATATCTGCATGGAAAGCAACTTAGTAAAGGGAGACTGAAACTGAAGTAGAGACGGCGATATGTGGGCGAGTGCAGGTACGAGAGGACGCTTGCATGTACTCTAACGTGCAAATGAGTCTGAACTGGTAATTAATTATTCAGTAAACTGAGGCTCAAGGGCGCCGGAGGAAAGTAAGAGCACACTGAGCCCAGAGATGTGAGCGATATGCCCTTTTTATTATCGCGCTTTCATCTAAAGAGGCACTTTGAACAGATGCTTCTGAAGCTGGAGCTCAAAAATCAGCCAATGTGTTATGCTGAAGAAGCGGCTTCTCACAGCGTTGAAGCCGCTTAACTTCACATCCCGCTGAATCAGTCCCGACGGAGCTGCGCCGCGACAAACCCGCGATATTTAGCTACAAGCTGCATCTTTGGAGGGTTTTCTACAAATATTAACACCTATTAAATTCAATAACAGTCTAAATGACCTCTTCTAAAATATTGATTTCAAATGTGCAGCCTATTATTACAATATTGCGCGACAATTACCGCCCTCTAGTGGTCAAGTTGGGCATGATAGCCAGCTTTGACCTGATCTCTGACATAAACAAAACCTATAAAACAAGCTGCAATGATCTTGCAGAGTTGTGTGTAAAGTGAGTAAAGTTACAGATATCCGGACAGTTTCCCAGAAATTCAAGAGCTGTTTCACGAGTTAAAAACAAAGTGAATAATAAAAACAAACAATCCCCCTGTTAAGCGGCGTCTCCCATAATAAGAGTTGGCAGCCACAGATCCCTACGTCACTCCTACGTCACTCCTACGTCTCCTTCCTCGAACCCTCGTGAATGTTTAACGTGCACTGGGAGCCGTTGCATAAGAGATATGACTCAAGGCAGATATTGTTAGTTTCACACTTCCTTAAAAGGAAGAAAAGCTGCTGTAAAAAGATTAAACAAACAAAAAGGTCAAATGCAAATATGTTAAAAAACTTTTCAAAAAGTCATTTTAAAAAGGTCAAACTGGATGAGAAAGTTCCTCCTTGGACTTTTGGTTGAAATTGCTTTAGCTAAATAGGAACTGAGGAATAATTCAATAAAGAAAGAAAGAAACCTGCACAATATATTCTTTTAATCTACGTGTGCATAGATTAAAATAAAATTTCTAAAGTGTTTTATGTGTTCCACCCACAGCATAGGTGACATTAACTCACACTTCCTTCAGCTGCCTAAGTAATAAAAAGGAAATTAAGTTGTAATATTGCATCGTTGTCTCTTTTTGTCGCTTTATTTTTTAATTTACATGCAGCAGCATCAGCATCAGCATCAGCATCATCACCAGCAGGGAGTGGAGGTTATCAGGCCTCCGTCAGCTCCTCATGCAGATCATTCCTCTGCTTTAATGAGCATCACTTCCACGCGTCTGCAGCGGCGCGTCCTGCTCGCAACCGCGCAGTTTTCATTTCCCTATTCATCAATAATTCAGTCGTCTTTCTGCTGTCGTTGCCGATATTACAATCATCCCTCTTGTCTCTCCGTTTTCAGCAGGGACCAATCCATCCCGTCAGCCGCGGGACGCGGGAGCGCGCACAGCCCGCGCCTGCGCGCCCTGCTCCATATTCATGTCCCGCGCGTAACCGATTACGCGCGGGGACGTTACGCAACTGGAAACTTAAAAAACGACAAGACTCCGCGGTGTGTGTGTGTGTGTGTGTGTGTGTGTGTGTGTGTGTGTGTGTGTGTGTGTGTGTGTGTGTGTGTGTGTGTCTGTGTGTGTGTGTGTGTGTGTGTGTGTGTGTGTGTGTGTGTGTGTGTGTGTGTGTGTGTGTGTGTGTGTGTCTGTGTGTGTGTGTGTGTGTGATATACAGAGAACGGAGGAAAATCAGACCTTGCATTGGGAGTTTTCTCACGTCTGTGACTCTGAATTCTTAAGTAATCCGTTTGACCAGCTTGAAGCTGCAACTCCGCCATATTAAGCAGGACCCGGACGTGCACGTTGGTACCAAACCGCAGCCCTGAGTCATCAGGGATGATGTTCTGTAACCCTCCAACTGTGTCATCCTTACAACTTTAATCCAGTCCTTATGTGGGGAGTTGTGATGCATTACAAGTATTAAAACACCGTGTTCAGACTACTTTCAGGACCAGTTTCTTTGAAACGTCTCCAAACTCTACATTTAGCTTTAAAGTGCAATTATTTCAGCTAAATGTCCCATTCATCCACTTTCTGTACCCGCTTGATCCTTTGCAGGGTCTCGCAGGTCTGCTGGAGCCTATCTCAGCTCATCAGCTGAATGTCCGGCATCCTAAACCTGCATTCTCTCTCAGTTTTGGGTTAAATGAATCTTTGTAAATCCTATGAACGGCAACCAGAAAGAGCAAGAAATGTGACACCACCATGCGGGTGACCAAGATTCAGGGTGTTTTTGCCGCCAGCTGACTCAGAGCATTATGTGACTGAACATAAAACCAAAATCACCTGCAGGAGCGCAGCTTCCTGCCCAAACCGCAATCGCCTCGTCACAGAGTTCAGCCTGGTTGTTGACAGGTTTATTTAATCACATTTATGAAAACGAGAGTTCACAAACGAGGAAAACAGACGGGATGAGTGCCGAGCAGAAAGACGCCGCCGCTCTGCAGCCGACTGAGGAAAAGTATCGTCATGACAACTTTCACATCAGATTTCACATGTTTGAAAGAGGAAAGAGTTTCATACGGAGGGTAGAATCTGCCACAGTCAAACCTGGTAAAACCAGCACGCCACCCCGGGTGGACGCCACCGCTCAGTCTAGGGATAAAAGCAACATCTCCATCTGAACTCCTCAAGTTTGATGTGAACCTAGAACCTAGAAGGTACCAGCCGCCGGTTCTACGGCCAAGAGTCACACCAGTCCCTCCTTGTGGAGTCTTTGGGCCTAATGTGAAGACGCCGGGACGGCGGCCCTGGATTCTGGATCTGACCCTGGTGACGGCAGCAGCTGAAGACCAGCGCTGATTTGAACTGATCCGTGGCGTCGACTAGGAATGGGCGATATTTTACCGTTCACGATTTTACCGTCAAAAAAATTCCCCACGGTAAGAATTTGTCATCTTGAAAAAACGCTAAATTCCCGTTGATGAAGTTTGTGTAAAGCCGGATTTATGGTTTTGCGTTAAATCGACGCACAACATACGTGTGCGTGAAGAAAGGAAGGAAGGAAGGAAGGAAGGAAGGAAGGAAGGAAGGAAGGAAGGAAGGAAGGAAGGAAGGAAGGAAGGAAGGAAGGAAATGAGCCAGAAAGAAAGAAAGAAAGAAAGAAAGAAAGAAAGAAAGAAAGAAATGAGCCTGAAAGAAAGAAAGAAAGAAAGAAAGAAAGAAAGAAAGAAAGAAAGAAAGAAAGAAAGAAAGAAAGAAAGAAAGAAAGAAAGAAAGAAAGAAAGAAAGAAAGAAAGAAAGAAAGAAAGAAAGAAAGAAAGAAAGAAAGAAAGAAAGAAAGAAAGAAAGAAAGAAAGAAAGAAAGAAAGAAAGAAAGAGATAAATCCCCGTTGATATGTGTTTGTGTAACAAACATGGCGGATCTGAGTCATTACAGTTTTGCAGTACAGGTGGACTCATTTAATTGTTTTTTATTCATTTAATTGGTGTAGTTTAGTAGCATTTAGTATCTTTTAGAGCAGTGTTTTGGGGGCTCCAAAGACTGAATGTGGTGATAGATTTATAGTTAAAAAGGTGAAGTTGAATTGGTATTTTTTTATCGTCATTTTTATCGTTATCGGGATAAATGCCAGAAATTATCGAGATACATTTTTTAGTCCATACCGCCCATCCCTAGCGTCGACACTTCAGACCTGGACGTTTCCTTTGAAACTGATTGTTTTGCTGACAGGCTGCAGCGGAAGTCGACTCACACCTGTAGCGCAGCGTCAACCGTTGATGGGGAGGAACTACGGATCGTTTTCAGGCCCGACATCCTTCCTGATGAGGCTCTGATCCATCAGGCTGATGTTATTCTGGCAGCAACACCTGAAACCGGCGCCAGCGGCTGCAAGGCAACAGTCGGCTGAGCTAAAATAGGCCCAAACCAACCCAAAGTTGCCCGTGGAAAACATCCGGACCCCCGGACCCCACATATCAATATCCGTCATGCAAAAACTCCACAAGCGAAGTTTAACTGCTCAGACACCTTTACTGCACATCACATTTCTTCCATCCCTCTGCAGAGCTGCATGCTGCAGCTTCTCTGACTTTTCAGGGGTTTAGTCCACGTCGACCCTTTTCCCAGCAGAATCCTCATCACTGTCGAGGAACTTGTCCTCAACGATCTCCCGCCACATCTTTCAGATTCAGATTCAGACGACTTTATTAATCCCTTTGGGAGGTTTCCTCGGGGAAACTGAAATCTCCATCTCACTCACTCAGCACTGTCATGTACAACAACCAAGAAAGGAGAAATAAAACACCCCATAAACCAACACCCATATAAAAGATAAAAAGATATGAGTAGAAAAAAACGCGTCCGTGATGCATGACGGATAAGACCATCAGCACACCAGTGCCACGCCACCACTCGTTTGATCATTTATTCATAAAAACAGCGAAACAATGAGCTCCAAAAAGTACAAAATCCAGTACAAGCAGCCACAGCTGGGAACAAGCGCTTTTAATGTTTATCAATGCAGATCATTAGACGTGAGACGGAAGGATAAAAGCATGAGACACCGGGTCCTGGGAGCGGGGCTGTTACAGGCCTCAGCATCATTATCCTGATTAAAATTATCAAGATCTCGGCTGAAGGCGCTAATTCCCCCTTCAGAAACCTGAACACAGCAATCACTCAAATCAGTGTCCAGCCTCCGCCCAGACTCTCTCTCTTCCTTAAAGGCCATCGTCTGAACGCCGCGATACCCCGGCTCAACAGAAAAGGGAAGGCGTGATTGTGGAGTTTAACACCGTCTGATGAAACGAGCGAGCCGGAGAGATGCGATCTGGGGACGGCGCCTCGGCGTTTCACTGAGCAGGAGGCTTTGATGAAGCCGTCTGTGAGGAGCACAGACTTCCTCCATCCTCCACGGAGAAGGAGCCGCAGAAATCAGCTGCTTCATCGTCAATTACTTATTTAAGAAGGACGACTTGTTCTGTAAACAACCTAATCACAGCGAGTGTTTGCTCCGTCAGATCAGAAGGAGCGACAACACCGTTGGTACACGAACCAGAACACCTCAGATATTTGTAACTCAGAGTTCACATTAGACTTGTAGTCATGACGCCTGAACCGAGACCAAGACACTAGCAAGACCAGAGAGTATCAAGACCAAGACCAGGACTAGTTCAGCTCAAGACGGAAACCAGAAAGAAATCTGGTAATTTTCTGATCCTGCGTGATTGTAGAACATCATCTCCATCCTGGTTCTGCTAGTTTCCATATGAGCTTGTTTTCAACTGCAGCACAATAACACAGAGAAGTGGATGATGATGTTGAACTCACTATAAATGTTTCCATCCATCAGCTGAGATCAGATATGTGTGGCGACTGCACTACCGCTATTTCTACACTATTGGAGGATTGACTCCAGTGCTTTTAAGGATTGACACGACTACTAACTAGTCCCAAAGTCCTCTAGCAGAATAACCAGCTCCAACACCCCCCTCCACCTCAGAAAAGTCATGAATAGTAAATGTTACTGAGTTAAATTGGACTGAATTTGGAGATGAAACCTGGATTTTAAATATTAAAAGATACAATTATCAACTTGAAATTGTCAGGGTTTGACATTCCCCCCAGCCTTTCAGTTTCTGTTTTGCCCCACCTGTGTCCCATCTGCCCTGATTGTCTGCACCTGTGTCTCGTCGTGTCTCGTTATCCCCTGTGTATATCTGGTCTTGTCATTCCCTTGTTCCCTGTCGGTCCGTACTGTTTTGTCCTCCATGTTTCCTGCCACGGTTTTCCTCCTCAAGTTTTTTGATCCCTGTTTAGTTTCTTTTGATCCTGCCAAGCAGCGCTTTGTTTTTGGTTTTCTGGAATAAATCCTGGTTTTTGCAACTCCTGCCTCCTGCTCTCCTGCGTTTGGCTCCACACCATACACCAGACGTGACAGAAATTGCATTATTTACTATTATAGTAATCAGATTAAACTGTATATCAGCATCACTGAAATGGACCTGATGCTTAATCAATCACAACTATATGCAAATACCTAATCATATATTTATTCAAACAAGGTAGTTATTAATACAAAACTGTAATTAAATACAGACACATGCAGATGCACCAAAACATAAATCAGATGTAAAATACAAATAGTTTAGAAAACTGTACATTAACAAGAGGAAGAACTGCTGATCACCAGATTCTGTCACCTTGGTGCAACGGCATCTCAGTTATCCAAGTCCGAGACCAAGAGACCGAGAAACCAAGACCACAAAAAAGTGGTCTGGAGACCAAAACAGGTTTCGAGGACTACAAGTCTGGATTGGACTGGTTTCATCTCAATCTCCACCGTTTTGATAGAGAGGTGCCACACAGAGCGACGGCCAAGTTTGGAAACTGAGGAAGTTGCTGATGAACGTTTTCAGCACAATCTGACATCAAGTCAGGAAATTAAAACACTTTTACAATCTCTTTTCCCATTCCTAAAAACCAATCATGCATGCAGTGTTAACATAATAAAGCAAAGTTATGGTTCTTTTCTTTTCACCCATCGATGGGAGGCCGGAAGAGCTGACAGATGTAAACGCTAAAGTTTAAGCAATAAAAGAAAGAGAAAGGAGGGATGGTTCCCCTCCTCGTAAACCAGGACTGCTTTTATTCATCCTCTGCGCCAAGTTTAACATCGTATTTCTGCATGGGCTCTAAAACTCCAGATTGTGCTTCACGAGTGCAGAAACCCCAGCAGAGCGGCAGTAAGTGTTGTGTGCAGCGGGCCAGCACCTTCCCAGGTAGAGCCGGGTCGGTGCCGCTGCAGGCGTTCGGGTCGGTGCTAGGGCAAGACTAGGGTCGCCAACTCCCTGAAAAATAAATAAGGGACACCTCATCTGCAGGGCCGGCCGACCGATTGCCTTCACCTTTCCTGGCGTGGTGAATTTTTTTAGCCCCTTTTTTTTAGTGAAATTATTTTTTTAAACTATTTGACTCGAACCTGAATTGAACTAGATGCATATTTTTAAATGCCATGAACACATGGAAAACAAATTATTATCCAGCAATTCACTTTAATACAAAATAACAAAATGAACTGAATAAAATAAGTATCTTTCTTAAACAGAAACCACACACACACACACACACACACACACACACAGCCACACATAGCCACACGGACATATACATACACGCACACACATGCATAGACATACACATTGGCTTGTTCACCTGCATGCTGGCTCTGTAGTTTTTGGGGTTAGTTAATCGCGGTAGCTTAGCTCAGATTGTGATTGGAACTCGAGATTTGGGTCGATTGCTGCTCATGTTTTGGTCGGTTCCGTGTTGGTTTCGTGTTTCGTTTGTGGTTTTTGTTGCAGATTTCCAGTGCTCGATGTGTGCCTCCATGTGTTCTTGCTTCCTGGTTTAGCAGCGGATGTCACCCCCCCCCCAAAAAAAAACCAAACAGAAACCTGTCAACGCTTAACTTAAAATTGTATAAATTAATATAAAACAATAGAAAGAAAGCAGAACATCCATTCTACAAAGTAGTACCATTCTAGTATTTCAGTTCCATTCTTCATTAGTGCACATTTTTAGTGCAATAACAAAAGTGCAAACAGAAAGTCTGTAGAAAACCTGTAAACATATTTATGCCTCAAAGGCCATGACTGTAGGCCACAGTTGTAGTAAAACAGAAAAAAATAACTTGTGAACTCAACAGCTCAACGCCATTTTCTATTGGCATTTTATGACCAACGCGTTGCCGTGACGCCGTCGTGAACCCTTCGGACTTCTCCGTCACTCCATTTCTCCGCGGTGCAATACCCCCCCAGAGCGCTAGTTGATACTTTGTTTAGCTTCCGGCTTTTCCAGTCACAGTGAATCAAAGAGATAAGGGCAATATTGTGCAAAAAACCAAAACAACCCAAGAAAACAAAAAAATCCCACACACACAAAGAAAAGAGCGCTGAAAGTTCACTACTGCTTCACGAACCGGAACCGGTAATGCGTTGCTACCAAGCGAACCAATCACAGCCCTCTCGGTCTGCGTTGGGTCTGCGTTGCCGCAGACTACAGCGTAGGATACGGAGAGACTCCCGCGTAGCCGCGTACCCTACGGCGTAGGCTCTGCGTTGATTTAACGCAGAAACATAATTCAGCCTTAATACGGGACAAAGTTGTTCTTAATAGTAATGGATTGGATAATGCATCGGACAGTTAAAAAAGGAGAAAATGGGATTCGCTGGAAGCTGACATCAAAACTCGACGACCTGGACTTTGCGGATGACGTAGCATTGCTCTCTCCACAAAACGACGTATGCAGAGTAAAACAACACAGATGAACGAAGAGGCCAAGCGAGTAGGACTCAGGATCAATACACAAAAAACAAAAACTATGAGGATCACGCAAGAAATCAGGAGAAAATCCAAATCAATGGGCAAGACATCGAGGAAGTAGACCAGTTCACTTATTTAGGAGCCACAGTTTGTAAAGAGGGAGGCGGAATGAAGGACCTAAAGAATAGACTGTCGAAAGCGAGAGGAGCATTTGTCAGACTTGGGAAGACCTGGAGCTCTAACAGCATCACCAGAAGAACAAAGCTGAAGTTGTACAAGACACTAGTAGTACCAGTATTACTATACGGATGTGAGACCTGTAAAATGAACAAAGAAGACAACAAGGCTGTCGACGTATTTCATAATAGATGCCTACGAAGAATACTCCGAATAAGTTGTGATGAAGCATTCCGAACCCCTGCAGGGACACGACGCCGCCTTGCAGATGACTCCTGAACTCATATCCCCCTCAGTACATTGACATGCAATTTATGTTGCTAAGGACCCCTGCCGGTACGACACCTTGCCGGCAGCGCATTGTCTCATTCAGTGTCCCTAGACATTGTCATTCCAGTCCCTGCGTCTTGCATTCCTGCTGGGACAGGCACCAAGGGAGTGTATCGGACTTCCAGCCCCCGCAGAGACAACACCATATATGGATTTCCTGATGAAATGCCACACCTTTGACTGTCTCACTGACTTGTTTATTTCTGTTGTTTGTTCTTGTATAAAAAGCTTGTTACAAAATCACTCGATGTCAGCCCACCGACCGAGACACTGCGTCTGTGTTGGTCTGCTGAACGCCGGCTGAATAAAATCTCTCACCCCACAGCGGACTCCTGAACTGGACTTTGTATTATTCCTCAACAGTTGGCAGGAACACATCAGTAATATACAACTGCTGGAAAGAGCTGATATGAGACCAATCAGCAATGAGGTGAAGTTGTGAAGATGATTGGGCACATACTGCGGCAGGACCACAACAACGACTGCAACATAGCAATGACCTGGGCACCAGAAGGGAAGAGAAGACAGGGAAGACCAAAGACCACCTGGAGACGTACCGTCGAGAAGGAGAAAAGGGAAGGAGGATGGAAATCATGGCTGGAAGTGAGGACTGCAGCAGCCGACCGTCAGAAGTGGAGGAGCTCTGTTGAGGCCTTATGTGCCACAAGGCACGAAGTGGATAGGTAACAGGTAATACGGGACAAAGTGCGTCCCTTTTCAGCTCCATACGGGACGCGTACTTTAGTTTATAAATACGGGACAAATCAGTTTTTCAAACCCTATGCACGAGTGGCACGCCTGCAGATGTTTCCTGCATCGTTTCAGCAGGATTCCAGGAAAAGCCTTGGATTTACATCTGCAAGTGAAGACTGAAGTCGGCGTACGCCGTGCTGTTTAGCAGCACGCACCACGAACTCGCTCTCATTACACGCCGGCGTTTAAATCTTGTTCCCGCAGCAACATCCTGTTAATCAGCAGCGGTTTATCTCTGTTAAAGAGGGAAACAGCTGTAGCAGAGAGGACCGCCAGGTCTACAGGCTGGAAGCCCAGGAAGAGTCAGAGCAGCTGATGCTCGGGGGGAACAAGGAAACACAAGGAGGCTAAAAAAGACAAAACAGCTGAGAAAACCCTGTTTTGCTCCAGTGATGTAAACAAATACACTTGTCCTGCAGACGAGTGTATTTGTTTAAATCACTGGAGTTGCTTTTATCTAGTTTTACTCACCATTTTTTAAATGTTTCTTTAGCTGGATTTTCACTAAATGAGCTGATCCATCCATCCATCCATCCATCCACTCATCCATCCTTCCATCCCTCCCTCCCTCCTTCCATCCATCCATCCATCCATCCATCCATCATCCATCCATCCATCCATCCATCATCCATCCATCCATCCACTCATCCATCCATCATCCATCCATCCATCCATCCATCCATCCACTCATCCATCCATCCATCCATCCATCCATCCACTCATCCATCCATCCATCCATCATCCATCCATCCATCCACTCATCCATCCATCCATCCATCCATCCATCCATCCATCCATCCACTCATCCATCCATCCATCCATCCATCCATCCATCCATCCATCCATCCACTCATCCATCCATCCATCCATCATCCATCCATCCCTCCCTCCATCCATCCATCCATCATCCATCCATCCATCCATCCATCCATCCCTCCCTCCATCCATCCATCCATCCATCCATCCCTCCCTCCCTCCATCCATCCACTCATTCAATTCAATTCAATTCAATTTTATTTATATAGCGTCTAATACAACAGAGTTGTCTCTAGACGCTTTCCAGAGACCCAGAACAGAAAGGTTGAAAAGGGGCAGGGCCAGGGAGAGGAGTCTTGAGGGACGAACCTTCTCCCCCGCCCAAAAGGGGCCGTTACCCTGCCCCCCCTCACTCCCACACTGCAGGTTCCGGTGTCCGGCAAAGGATGCTGCAACATGGACAAAAGAGAGAAAAGGGAGGAGAAGGGGGGGCCAGCACAAGAAACTACAGGAGCGACTCTGACACACTAAAGTGGATGGATCCATCCATCCATAATCCTGTTTAGGGTCACGAGGATCTGCTGGAGTTTAATTTGGCTCTTTCTGGGTGAAAGGCAAAAGTAGAATGAGCGACACACACACACACACACACACACACACACACACACACACACACACACACACACACACACACACACACACACACACACACACACACACACACACACACACACACACACACACACACACACTCCTGGCAACGTAAACCACCAAATAACTTGACATGTGTGTCTTTGTGCTGTGGAAGGAACCACAAATCTATAGTCACAAATCTAAAGAGTTAAATAGAAAATAAAATACCTGTTTGAGAAGAACAAGGGTTGCAACAATTAGTCGATGTGGTTGACAATCAATAACAAAAATAATTGTGATGGAAAATTCAGCCTTGCCCACTTGATTAAACCCAAACTGCTGAGAGCAGCAAAATAACAGCCTTGTGTACAGTCTGCTGAAAAAAGATTAACACTGACTTTAAAGATGTTTTTATCTACTCGAATCGTAAGAATGAATCATCCTTTGTGCCTTAAAATCAATATACTTCATCTGTTTCATCGTCATTCTGCATCAAGACGCCTCATGTATGTTCTGACCTTTTTGCATGCAACTATGGAGCTAGAACAGTCTCATAATTGACAAATGCACAGGACAAGTTTTACAAATGCACAGACTGATTTGCAAATACACACACCGTTTCACACGTGCACAGAACAATTCACACGTGCGTAGGACAAGATATACAAATGTATTTCTGATGCACACACAAATTTGCGTGTGACTTTTGAGACTCCCCTGACGTGACTCGATCCACAAATACGTTTTTTTTTTAACACGGAAGGATCTGCAACCAATCAGATGTCTTCCTTTGTTTCAGCCAATCATAAGATTGGCTGGGGTTGAACGGCCCGACAAACCATCTCCGATCGCGCTGTTTTCTTTACCGAGATCACAAGAAAAGCAGAGCAGTGATCTCCTCTCCATCCTGTTTATTTATCTTTACTCCACCAACTCGAACTATTAATCACTTTTCTAAGCGAACGGCGCTAACGCAGTTGAAACAGCAGGTGTATCCGCCCCTTTAATCTGATTGGTTTAGAGTAAGTTGTGTTTTATCCACTGCTCTGCGTCCCCCACGTGGGGTGCGCTCTCATGATTGGCTGAAACAAAGGAAGATATCTGATTGGTTGCATATCCTTTCGTGTTAAAAAAAAAACGTATTTGTGGATCGAGTCACGTCAGGGGAGTCTCAAAAGTCACACGCAAATCCAGTGCAGCTCACAGACAAAAAAACGTTTGTAAATCAGGTTATATTTGTGTGTGCATCAGAAATACATTTGTGTATCTTGTCCTTCGCACGTATGAATTGTTCTGTGCACGTGTGAAATGGTGTGTGTATTTGCAAATCGGTCTGTGCATTTGTAAAACTTGTCCTGTGCATTTGTCAATTATGAGACTGTTCTAGCTCCATATGCAACTGTTTAATTAAATCTACTGAAACATAGATCATTTCTCAAGTCTTATTCTTGGTAACTTAGATGCTCAGTTTCAGTCCAGTTATTAACCTAGTTGGAAAGAAGACATTAAAGAGCATAAACTGGGGTTTTCCACAACATTTAATTGTCAACTATTGTCAGCAAACAAAAAATAATTAGAGTAAGACATCGTCCTCCTTCTCATCTCTGTTGACAGTTGCATGAGTCCAATAATGAATAGCCACTATCGTCATCACGTGTTTTTCAGCAGAGTGAGGCATCTTCCTCCCTTCTTATCTCTACTCAGAGTTGCACCAGCGCAATAGAGTACAGCGGCAGGTAAACAATACGTTAGCGGCCCATGCATCAATGATTCTTGTCTTTTATTTTCAATTAGCGCCTCATTTAAAACCAACTCATGCAAAAAGTAAAAGGTGAGAGATAAATTAGAGCCATTTAATAATTAAAGTATGAGATTCATAACCCGATTAATCGACTAATCGTTTCAATCTGAATATCTATCAGAATAGTTGTTAGTTGCAGCCCTAATGCACATTTGTCCCAAAGGAAACATGTTTAATGCTGAGCAAAGATGCGCCTCAAGTTTGAGTCTGTAACGGTGAATTTATGATGTTTTTGCTCAAATAAAAGCAGTCTGAAACCCGCGCTGGGGAGGAATAAAACAAAAAACACACCCATCCTTATTATTTTTTTCTTCAGTACAAGAGTTAGTCTGGTTTATCTGGATTCAGCTTTTATTTCCGAGGATCAACACTGACGCAGAAGAAACCGGCTCTGCACACCGAACGGTGCAACACACGCAGGGTGACAGAATCTACAAAAGGTGTCAAAAATAGTGTAAAAGTGGCAGCAGTTTGTCAGTTTTAAAGTAAAACCCCGCTACGATTGTTTTGGTACGTTCTGTACCGGTGGAAATGGCTGTTGAATTTCACGTCTGATCCTTTAACAATATTCATTAGTATTATTGGTGTCTGTAACAAAGTCTTCAAGGTTCTCAAGAATGAGCTACATTCCGAACACATTTCCAAGATGCGAGAGACCAAAAGTGAGGTGTGACACGTCTCCGGTCTCTTTGGGGAGCAAAGATGTGTTTCTGTCCCTCTGAGAGCTCGATTAAATAAAATTGGGTACCAGAGTGCGTCAACATCCGTCACCACGTTTTTCCGCACAACGAAGGATTTCTGATGTCGGACTCTGAACCTCTGATTTGAGACGTTCTTGGGATGCCTCACACCTTCACACGTTTAGATGAACCGCAGGGCAATAGGAAGATCAGGACTTGACTGTGGACTGTTAGGGCGGGTTGAGAGTCTGTCCGGCAGGTTTGGGGGGTCCTGGCGGAGAGCCGAGGACCCCACATCTAGAACCTGTGACGGGTCTGGATATGTGTTGCCATCTCAGGGCCAGAAGGAGGGAAGAACTGCCCCCGTCCTCCCGCTCTGCATGGCTGGTTATTGATCACACTAATGTCCCCCCCCGAGGACGCTTGTCGGAGCGTTAAAAGCTTTCTCACCCAACAGGGACTCAAACAAATAAATACAACACTCGTATGATCAATAACTGGTGATGCGGAGAGAGGTGCACGCTTTATCCCGTTCCTCTGACACCGAGGTGACGGCCTTGCATGCACCGGAGCTCAGAGCACTCTGGGTGTGTGGAAAAACCAGAGAGGGAGAGAGGTGTTGAAATATTTCAGAAACTCTCTCAGCACATCTCTGTTGACCTTTTCTTTAAGATGCCATTCAAGTCACACCTGTGAGTGCAGGTCCACGTGTTTCCAGGAGTAGACGACTTGTGACAGGGAGCCACACACACACACACACACACGCACAAGCACACGCACACGCACACACGCGCACGCGCACACACACACACACACACACACGCACACATGCACACACGCACACGCGCACACACACACACACACACACGCACACACGCACACGCGCACACACACACACACACACACACACACACACACTAGGGATGGGAAGTATGGACTAAAAAATGTATATATAATAGATAAAAATGAGGATTAAAAAAATACCTATTCAACTCCACCTTTGTAACTATAAATCTATCACCACATTCAGTCTTTGGAGCCCCCAAAACTCTGCTATAAAAGATACTAAATACTACTAAACTACACCAATTACATTGAATTAATAAAAACCAATTAAATTAGTATACCTGTACTGCAAAACTGTAATGACTCAAGCTCCTCGCTTTCAGATCCGCCATGTTTGTTACACAAAAACATCATCAACGGGAATTTTTCTTTCTTTCTTTCTTTCTTTCTTTCTTTCTTTCTTTCTTTCTTTCTTTCTTTCTTTCTTTCTTTCTTTCTTTCTTTCTTTCTTTCTTTCTTTCTTTCTTTCTTTCTGGCTCATATCTTTCTTTCTTTCTTTCTTTCTTTCTTTCTTTCTTTCTTTCTTTCTTTCTTTCTTTCTTTCTTTCTTTCTTTCTCTCTTTCTTTCTCTCTTTCTCTCTCATTTCCTTCCTTCCCTCCTTGCTTCATGTACGTTGTGCGTCGATTTAACGCAGAACCATAAATCAGCTTCACACAAAAACGTCATCAACGGAAATTTATCATTTTTACCGCGAGATGACAAATTCTTACCGTGGGGAATTTTTTTGACGGTATATCGTGAACGGTAAAATATCACCCATTCCTAACACACACCCGTGCTTTTCTTTACTGTTTTAAAGGATTTTACGAGCAAGTTCTGCGATGTTCAGCTCGGCATTTTTCTGCATCATCTGCTGGAAGATCTGGTCCACTGAGTCCAGTCAGAGCAACACAGAGTAGCATAGAGCAGCACAGAGCAACACAGAGCAACACAGAGCAACACAGAGCAACACAGAGCTACGAGGATCCACAGGGTCGATACCAGCGTCATTTTCGGGATGCAATTAAATCTGAGGCTCCTCCGGCCTTTCCTTTTTGACAAATATTTGTATTGACTTTTTCAATTACAGTACGAAAACAGAACAAGGCACATTAATATGTACAAATAGGCACTTGAAGATATTCCAAATGTAGAGATTCTCATCATGGCGTTTAGGGAAAAGAAAAGGACAACGCTAATGAGAGACCAACATGTACATACACAGATGGAAACACAGTGTGTACTTATAGAACGCTCCTGTCACGACTGGTGTGGTGAGGACCCAGATGCAGGAGATCGGGAGGCAGGAGTTCAACAAAAAAGGGTTTATTCCACAAAAAAGGCATGGACCAAAAACCAAAGCGCTGCTTAGCAGGATCAATAACACAGAAACAGGGAACAAAAAAACTGGAGGAAAAACTTGGCAGGACACATGAAGGAAAGCACAGTACGGAACCACAAGGAGCAAGGGAAAGACAAGACCAGATATACACAAGGGATAACGAGACACAGGTGCAGACAATCAGGGCAGATGGGACACAGGCGGGGCAAAACAGAAACATACTGGGGGAAATGTCAACCACTGACAGTCTTCACCAACCAAAATGAGATCAGTGACCTTATTAGAAATAAACAAGAAGTTGCATATATAGAAATAAGAATAAAAAATCCGGCCTTTCAAGTCCTGTCTCTCCTCGACAAACAGCTTACTGACCCACGACCACGAGCAGAGAGGCAAAGCAGCATCCTGAGGCCCGACTCTCAGACAGATAGAGATGGAGAGAGAGACAGTGAGAGATGGAGAGCAACCTGATGGAAAGCTTGTCCCCTTCACGCGCAGCCGTCTGCGTGACGGCGAGGCCAGATGGCGGTTTCTCACACCAAACCCTGCAGCACAACAGCCAGTGGCAACGGGCCGATAACGAGGGACGAGCAGAACACCGTGTACCAGCAGAAGCTCCTCCAGCAACTTCCTAAAACCACCCACAACACACCACGTTTCTACTACATCAAAAACATAAAGCTGAAGAATCAATTTTGTTCCCCATTTTAAAACTAAACTATTGACCCGTCTGTCCAGTGACAACTCTGCTCTCCAGAGTTTCTCTGTGTTTACAATCATCCTGAAATTTGACATCGGAGTCCCATAACAGCCAGGTCAAAGTAAAACTTTAAAATACACACTGCAGGAAGCTTCCAACAAGCTTTACAGCATTTCCTCATCTTTCCCCAGACGCCTTAACTTCCCTCTGGTCAGAAGACCTGGACCAGGACAAGATGTGTTCATATAACCTATAACCTAAACTTGAATGCACCCGGTCGAGGTCCATCTGATGGATTACGGTTATATGGATTTACTCGGTTATATTGTACAAAAGCTGCAACAAATAAATCGAAGAGGACACGGGTGTGACATTGATGCTGAAAGTCATCAGTGTCACATCTGTCCAGATCAAGCATCAAGCATCGAGCACACGCTGCTGTTGGACCACCCATGTCCAACAGTGTCTCAAACAACTACTACTGAGGATAAACGTGGTTTTTGATGATAATTATAATTACATGACAGGTCCTGCTGACTTTCTTCTACATGACTTCCAGGGTTGCAGACTAGGGCAGCTTGTACATTACACCGAACTGGGAGTAAAAGCACCAAACTATGACTGCAGAGCAGCTGGAGCCCGGAGGAGCAGAGGGAGCAGAGGGAGCAGAGGGAGCAGAGGGATAGAGGGAGTGTCCCATGGGTGCCACATCCCCGGGCACGCACCCATCTGCGGATCCTTACCCACACTGGCGGCCGTGCTCTCCCTGTGCAGGGTCCTGCAGGACCGCGGGCTCCCGGGCCGGGCTGTCCGGCTCCTCCCCGTCCCGCAGGTACGGGTTCCCCGGCAGGTCCCCGTTCACCTCCGAGCGCGTCCCCGGGTGCCGGAGCGCGCCCCGGCCGGGGGGCTCCGGCTCCCGGGGGTCCGGAGCCTGGGGCTCCGGCTCCGCCACCTCCTCCTCCATCAGTGTCCGCGGACCTGGGAGACCTGGGAGCCCTGGGAGCCCGACTGCGTGCGCGGTTCGGGCTGGTCCCAGAGCAGCAGCATCGGTTCTGGTCCCGGAGCTGGAGCTGCTGTTGGTGCCGGAGCGGAGAGAGCAGCAGGTCCGGTGGTGGCTGCTCCAGCGCCGCACTCCGCGCTCCTCTCCCTCCTCCCCTCCCTCCTCCCTCCCTCTCTCCATCCCTTCATCCCTCCCTCCTCCATCCCTCCCTCTCTCCACCCAAGGGCTCTCCTCTCCCGCGCAAACATTCCTCCACAGAGAGGAGGGTGCGTTAATGAGACCCATGACACTGACAGCGCAGCATCCTCACGGAGGAGAGAACATGAGAGGAGCAAACAGCTGATGGAAGACAAAAGGACAAACACAGACCAGCGGGAGCTGCCGAAAAGAAAGTGAAAGGGAAGAGGGAAGACAGTGAGATTGTATGTGATTTGACACAAAACAGTGTATTAATACGCGCAGCATTGCGCTGTGCGCCGCGCAACAGCGTGCGCCACAACGGTGAAGTGAGTTCCAGGTTGGATTTCCGACCAAATTTAGTCGGATTTAGTGTGAATTGTTACATGTTTGCTTTCATACATTGGGACACACATATTTGCATAATGTAAAATTATATATATATATATATATATATATATATATATATATATATATATATATATATATATATATATATATATATATATATATATATATTTGTTAATATACACGACGGACTGCCTGTGTCTCGTGTCATAGACGAGGCTCGACCTTCACACGCTTCAATGTGTCTTAGTTCAGTTATGATGTAAACTAAAAACAGATCAGACCAATCATGATATTGTATGAACTTAAAATGCACATATATAAACTGGGAAATTGAGGAAAAAAGTGGAAAATGGACTATATATGTTGCTGTAAAGTCTATCCAGTTTGACATTGGTGATAAATTTGCTTTTGTCATCACAGAAATATGAAACTACCATATTTTAGATTCAGCCATTCAGAATCCAGCCCCACACTCACAAAGATGTTTGGTTGTCATTACATGTCTATGTCATGTGTGACTTTACTGGTGAAGTTTGTTTCACAAACTATACACTATACACTGCTGCAAACTTTGCTGTTTTCTATTGTTTAAATTGTGTTTTTGTATTTTGATTGTTGTACGGCGACCTTTAGTGCCGTGTCTAACAAATGAAATGTATTATTATTATTATTTCCAACTGGAATGACCTGAAGTCAGTAGTCCAAGTGGGAAAGTCAAAGCAACCACATCTACCCGAGTCCAGAATGCAACACGGCAGCTTCCATCCTCAACCAAATGCTTAGCTAATTTTACCATTATTAGAAAAGGTCTGTCTTTTTTTAGACACACAATCAGATATAGGAGAGACCGGGACGGGCTGGATCACAGGTTCAGGTGGATCAGTTCATATTCAGGCATCTTAAAGGCGGTGCCACTGGAGGGAACTGTCTACTTCTCTAAACCAACCAATAACTGCAAAACAGCAGGGAGACACACACACACACACACACACGCGCGCGCGCGCGCACACACACACGATTAGATTAGATTGTCCTTTATTCCTCCCTCAATCTGCAGCAGCGGTACACTCAAGACACACATGCAGGGAAAGGGTAAAAAAGTAAAAAACTGGGTAAAAAAAAGTAAAAAATATGTAATTTCAAAATATAAACAGTATATAAACAGTATATACATTGGAATGAAAAATAAAAAGTAGTGCAGTACGGGAAAGAAAAAAAAACTGTGCAAAAAAAGCAGGTAGGGTAATACACACCAACCTGTCCCAGTACAGTACAGTTAAGGTTTTGGGGTTTTAACTTTTGTTTTTTTTACCTTTGTTATGGAAAAACTTATCAAATACCTCTGTATAATAATCTGTTTAAACCACTAGAAGACTATTGACTATTGGGACTTAAACATTTAAATTACCAGGAATAAAGACTTGAGAGATGATCCAAGTTTCAGTATTTGAATAATCATTTGCATGTGAATGGATCAAAAGATTGCAGGAAGGACAGAATAAGAGATGCAGAGGGACTTTAAACACAACAAAATGATGACTAAACACTGATTCTGATAAACAGGTGACTGTGACACCAGAGATACACACTCACCACCTTCTTCTTTCCTTTTCTTTAGGAGATGAGGAAAGAGGCAGCGACACATGTCAACAACCAGAAATGGCGTGAACGGAGGACAGCGACGGACTTGAACATCAGAACCTTCAGCAGATGCAGCCAACAGACCGGCAGGATGAGGCTGATAAGAGCGAGCTCTCGGCTCAGAGCAGAGAGTAAGCTGGCCGAGCAGCTCGCCAAGTCGGCCAACATATTTTGGGTTTCCACCAATATGAGTAAAAAAAAACGCGCCTGTGAACTCGCCCTTGTGAAATCCAATAAAAAAGCCCAACTCCTGGTCACAGATGCAGCAAACTGGTCCTGACCACAGCTGACCTCGTCGCTGAACCTAGACCTGCATCCTGTCAGTTTGTGACATTTCCCCCGTTTGTGTTTTCTGTTTTGCCCTGTCTTTCATCTGCCCTGATTGTTCACACCTGTGTCTCGTTACCCCCTTGTGTATATCTGGTCTTTCCCTTGCTCCTTGTGGTTCCGTACTGTTTGCTCCCTCCATGTTGTCCCGTAGTTTTGTTATTCATGATCCTGGTCCTTGGTTTGATCCTGCTCTGCAGCGTTTTTTTGCCTTTGTGGAATAAACCCTTTTTTGGAACTCCTGCGTCTCGCTCTCCTGCATCTGGGTCCTCATCCAACCACTCCGTGACACATCCATCACTCTGGAACTCTGGGTAACTCTGGACTCAGGTCACATGACCTTCTTCCATCGCTCCAGAGTCCAAGACAAGACAACAGAAGACTTTTCCCCCAATTATCCTCCCTGATAAATGTTTTTCTTAAGGCTGTGCAGCCGTTTGGTCCCAATCCCTCCAGCTCCTCTCACATTGTTCTTACTTTCACTATTAAACACAGTGATGATTTTATTTCACCAAACGTTTAAGTGCAATATTACATAACATATAATCCATATAATTTTATTTCCATCCATGGATGGATATTTTTTTTTTTTTTTTATGGATAATTTTAGTTATGGCAGTGCACTTTTTATTTATTTATTTTTCATTTCTATTTTATTTTTTATTTTTATATTTATTTGTATCTTTTTATCTTGATATGGGTCTTTGGTTTTTGGGGTATTTGATTTGTAAATGACTGCTGTGTGTGTGAGATGGAGATGTCAAAGGGATCAATAAAGTCATCTGAATCTGAAAAAAACTGATTGCCAATCAGGGTAATTCAAGATGTTTTTCTGACCACATTCCTCCCTGGAAGACTCTCCTTCCAGTTTCTAATAATGTTTGACAATTCTTAACCCAATTTTCGTAGTGTCAGTAATCTCCTCAGATTTGCTTGATGCACTTTTACATTCCTGAAACAGATGATCATCTCTTCCACGACCACAGGATGTTGAAGAAGTGAGGACTGACTCACTGCCTCCGTTGAGGCCAAATAACTTGTTGCCAGCTGACACATAATCATCCAGGCAGTGATTATCCAGCAGGGGGCTCTTACCCAAATCCAGGGAGCGACTGTTTTTTACTAATTTCAGCCAGTTTCATCTTTCCAAGGGTTTATTTCAGGGAACCCGTCCTCCTCCGTGGACCAGCAGGCTGCAGGAGGGCCGACGCCTTCAGGGTAAGAAGGAGATGCATTTGATCGATTTCCTCAAGCATCTTGATGGATATGTAAAATGTATAAAAGAGGGACCCCATCTCCTTCTCCTGGATATTCACGACTCCCACCTTTCAGTCATACCCCTTTTCCACCAAACCGGTTCCAGGACTAGTTCTGGTTCTGGGCCAGTTCCGAGTTTGGAACCAGAGTTTCTGTTTCCACTGACGAAGAACTGGCTCCGGGCCAGAAAACCTGGTTTCAAGGTAGCACCAAGGGCCAATCCCAATACACCCCCTACTTTCTACCACTAGCCCTCCCTCACTACCACTAGCCCTAAAAAAGAAGCCACAGATTTTAGGGAACTTGAAATCTTCCCAGGGCCCTGTCCCAATACTCCCACTACCCCTACTTTTCAGCGCTACCCCTAAATTTTGCGCATTCCCGTGAGGGTAGTGGTGTCCCAATTCCTATCCAATTCCAATTCCATTTCCTATCCCTAGTCTTTGCTGGGTTTAGAGGAAAGAACCGCTTATGTAAGCGGAGGGGGCAGAGTTATTAAGACCAACGGCAATAGCAAGACTGGGAGACGGAGACATTTTCAAATAAGAATAAATCTGGATGCAGCAAAGCATCATGGGTCTGAGGAGGAGACAACCTGTCTTTTAGAGATGTGTCCATGGAGGAGATATTTATTTATTTATTTATTGGATCCCCATTAGTCCTCATAAATATGAAGACTATTCTTCCTGGGGTCCACATTAAATCAAACAATTAATCAACAATACAGCATTTATACAAAGAATTACATGGATCAATTAACCTGAAAATATTAACATGAATTTCTCAGTGCATATGAACATTAAATAATACTAATACAAATAAAATGAACATTGAATAATATAATGCAAATTAATGTAAATTACAGAGTAGAATGTAATGTACCGAGTACAATGTAAATTCATAAGTAACCTGATTGATAGAAATATTAACATGAATGGATTCCCTTAACGTAGTTTTCTAATAGACTATTGTAACATAATATTATGTCGAAACACAGCTTCTCTCAGTTTAATGTTGAAACTAGCCATTCCTGTGCTTGAAATCAAGTGTGGGGGGAGACTGTTCCAGTGAGCTACAGCCCTGTACATAACAGACCTTTTGAGTGCGTTGGTTCTCGGTAAAGGCAAGGTGAAGTTGTTTGCTGAGGCCTGTCTAGTTCTTTAATTATGTTTCTCATTTGTCGGATGAAGTTGTATATACAAAAAAACATGTTTATGTAAGGTGTAAGTCTTTCTCAAAAACATTATGAGACTCTAAGCCAGTCTTTCTTCCACCTGCATCCATGTGAGTCTCCTGTGCATACGAGATACGTGGACCAAATCCTATTAGAGCAAATACTGTTATGGTTTTGATAGTTTCCTGTTTTATTTTGAAGCCCTGTCTTTGTGTTTCCGTTCTGGTTTGACTTTCCTGTTTCCCATCTGCCCTGATCGTCTGCACCTGTGTCTCGTCAACCCTTCTGTATATCTGGTCTTGTTTTTCCCTTGCTCCCTGCTGGTCCGTACTGTTTTCTTTCCTCCATATTTCCATGTCAGGTTTTGTAGTTTTGATTCATGTTCTGAGTTTTTGCCATCCTGCTAAGCAGCGCTTTTTGTTTGATTAAATAAATCACTATTTTTGGAAACGCCTACCTCCTGCATCTGGGTCCACTCCAACCCTTTTTTAACAAATACGTTGTTGTTGCTTAAACTTTTCCGCCAACGCAAGCGCAGCGAAGTATTGACGTGGCTCCCCTTAGCACCAGAGCTAGGGAAAAACAAACCGGTTCTCAGCTGGTTCCCAAGTTGAACGAGTTGTGAACCAAAACCAGTACTGGAACCGGTTTAGTGGAAAGGGGGTATCATAGGCAGTACTGGAGTTGAGGGGGGATGGCATCCCCCCTGAAATAAAAACGGTCCAAATCATCCCCCCTGTAAAACTGCCATCCCCCCTTTCCATCTCTTATGTCATTTCATCAATGAATGTGGTTTTACTGCTATTTCAACATTTAGAGTCATCACCAGAAAAATAACACCAGAAAAATGTGACAATTCTCACCTGTTTCAAGTAAATTTTCACTTGAAATAAGTAGGAAAATCTGCCAGTGGGACAAGATTTATCTTCTCATTACAAGCAAAAAAAATCTTGTTCCACTGGCAGATTTTTCTATTTATTTCAAGTGAAAATCTACTTGAAACAGGTGAAAATTGTTGTTTTTTCCAGTGATGAGTCTTGTTTTAAGTGTAATGAGATTTTTTTTACTAAAATGAGACATTTTAACTAGAAATAAGACAAATATTCTTGTTAAGATTTTGAGTTTTTGCAGTGATCCATTTTACTTATCCTGTGAAGGACAGAGTCATATTGATAAGTTCAGAAAAGTGTTTTTTATTGTTGTGTTTTGATGTATTTGATGTAAGCCCAGTGGATATTTAAAGCTTACAGAAGGCTGCATTTAACTGCTGCTATGTCATTCCTGCAGTATTTCTGCAGGTGTTTTGGCCAGTGCTATTATTTGTAATATATTATATTATTTGTAATCAGCACAAATTATCTGTCCCCATATGATAAAATCCACCATCCCCCTGATTATTTTTTACAACTCGAGTACTGATCATAGGGTTGGATTACGCAATAGAAAATGACACTGTAATATAATCCTTTCCACCACACCGTTCACACAGGTGCAGCCTCTCAATGTTTCAGTGTATAAACCTTGGCTTGGCCCCGGTCCTCCCAGCTTGGCACTGGTCCTGCCGTGCCACTTAAGACCCTGTTCCAGGTCCACGTTGTCTCTGCCTTTCATTTCAACCCTGAAGATCTGTGGCCATTTCTGAAGGTTAATCCTGGGAGAGTGGGCTTTGCTGTCGGAGAGAGAGAGGGAGGGAGGGAAGAAGCCGTCCTACAGACACGCCCGTAAAAAGATTGTTTTGGAGGGAACAAGTGGCAGCACTGAGGAGGTTTTCTAAAGGACACGAGACCCTACAACAACACACTTCACCCAAAGTTGCATCAGTCAAATGTCTTGAGGTCTGAAAGAAGTTTATCGTTGAAATATTAAAAAAGAAAAACACATTAACTTCCATAACAGTGTTATAAACTGACTATTAGGTCTGCGGAGAGGATAATTGGGTAATTGGCTGTTGCTCTGATGAACTCTCATCACTCATAGAGTCTCAGAGTAATCAATCACCGTGCAATAATAATATATAATAATAACCACAATCATATGCTGTAACAATGCACCTTTCAATAACCATGTCTTGCTCATTCTGCTGCACCTTTCACTTTTTTTTAAATTGTATATATATTAATAAGAGCTGTCATTTGACTATTTACTGTACAGTGAGCGAAAATAACCGAGTCAAATTCCATGTCTTGTTTGACCTGACTTGGCCAAATAAACATGATTCTGATTTAGATTGTGATTCTGATAAAATAGTTTTAAAAACATCAGTGTCTCATATTTGTCTATTCGTAGTATTCAGCTGCGTTTGAGATCAGAGTAGAGTTTATAAAAGAGACAAAGACGAAAGAGATATACAAAATAAAGAGCCTCAAATGTTTTACTTGTAGACCACTCCCCCCCCTCCTCTCCGTCACGTGTTTTTGGAAAATATTGGGGGAAAAATGTCAATGATGTCCAAGCTGAAACTGACTTCACTGCAGTGTGCGCCACAGTGCGCTTGTGTGCATTCCGGAGGGGGGGCTGCTGCACACACACACACACACACACACACACACACACACACACACACACACACACACACACACACACACACACACACACACACACACACACACACACACACACACACACACACACACACACACACACGGTGCGGGCGCACCCTCATCACCAACCAGACTCCAGGATCCAAGTTGCTCTGATGTGGATGTCAAAAACATTTAACGCTTGTTTTCAATGTTCTTTTTTAAAAGTATTTACCTTTAGAGATGATAAAGAAACATTTCCATTTAAAGAAATACTTTAAAAACTTTACATCAGTCTTTGTTTTTATACACGCACACAAAGTGATCCCGCGGGGATGAACTCCAGACCCAAACAACAGGTGGAGCTTTTGTGTGATTTACTGCGGAAAAACAGCACGACACCCTCCTAAGACCGAGGATAGTCTTTCAGTTTACCTGCAGTTTATTAATGGATTTCCAGAACTTACCTTTGAGAGTTTCAAATATCTCCAGGTGATCAGAGAGAAATCCGCGAATCGACGTGCGCAGCGTAAAATCCAAATCTCAATCAGCGGCTGCGATCGATCTCGGTGATCCCGCCGAGTGGTGGTTTATTGGGACTCGATGTTTTATTTCGACAAGGCAGGATGCTCGTTTATCCCCATGTTAAACAGATGAGAGCGTATTCCAGCTGCTGGTGCGTCTTTGCGCTCATCAGAGTTGCGCTTCTCGCCAAAGTCTCCTCCGCGTCAAAGTGCGGCTCTGCCTTCCCACGACGCGTCCAGCTCGGACCTCAGGTCCATCTCTCAGAGATGATCTCTGAAGGCTGGATTATGACTGGCAGCCCACGGACCTCAGGTCCATCTCTGACTGGCGGCAAGCAGCAGATCCACGCACAGGTGCCGCGCGTCGTGGGGATGGATGAGCGGAGACTCTCCAACCCGAACCTTTACGCAACAAACGAGGGCGCAGCGGATTGGCTGCTGCTGCTTGTTTACTGTTATCAGATCAACATATCGTGTTCAGCAGCGGAATGCAGAGACAGGAAATGTCCAATCAGGTTTTTTTAAAGATGTTTATACTTTCCCCCCCCCAGTGAACATATTTTAAGCGCATAGATGGTAAACTGCGTAAAAAGGTCCAAATATTGCCTCAACTGAATACAAAACAGGTTTTCCAACCTAATAAATGTAAAAAAAAAAAGTTATATTCCAAAATACTCACTTTTCTTTCTACAAAACTGTTCCACACCTTGGTTCACCCGCTTTGATCAAACAAAAACAGATATTTTCAGCTCAATTTCCTTCAGAGTCCCGGTTTTTTGGGTTGGGTTCCGCTCTTGAGAGGGTTTAGGACGCGGCTGATTCCCGGCTGATCACAGGATCAGCCGGCACAACCATGACAGTCAGTCCTGATATGTTTTTCTGGCTCTGGAGTCTCCGGAGACGCAACAGGAGCGGTGAGTCAGAGCCCCAGCAGCTCTGCCGGATGTCAGGATAAATCGCAGGGTCCACTCTGACGGTGAGACTGTCTGTTCCGATAAAAGGGATTTGCTTTGGATGTTCTACAAGTTATGAATTAACGGAGTTACTTTTAAATGCGTCACGGTGCCAGGTGAGCTGCGTGGTTTGGAAGGGAGAAGTGTTTCTGTCTGCTCTGCAGCTGCAGCTTCACCTCCCTATACTTAAATTAATGGCTCGGTGTTGCAGGGTCATATTATGAGGTTATATTCTTTTAGCAGATGAGACGTGTGCTTCTCCTTTGTCCTACAGGCTTGTTATCTGGCTCTTATTCAATCTGCAGCATCTTCCTCTCCAAAGACCCCCAATTTAAAAGCATCTTTAGATGCCCAGCATTTGTTTCTATGTCAGCTAGAAAATGTATCACGATAATTTCTGGCATTTATCCCGATAACAATAAAAATGACGATAAAAAAAATACCAATTCAATTCCACCTTTGTAACTATAAATCTATCACCACATTCACTTTTTGGAGCCCCCAAATCACTGCTCTAAAAGATACTAAATGCTACTAAACTACACCAATTAAATTGAATTGATAAAAAACAATTAAATGAGTTACACCTGTACTGTAAAACTGGAATGACTCCTCGCTCTCAGATCCGCCTTTCTTTCTTTCTTTCTTTCTTTCTTTCTTTCTTTCTTTCTTTCTTTCTTTCTTTCTTTCTTTCTTTCTTTCTTTCTTTCTTTCTTTCTTTCTTTCTTTCTTTCAGGCTCATATCTTTCTTTCTGTCTTTCTTTCTTTCTTTCTTTCTTTCTTTCTTTCTTTCTTTCTTTCTTTCTTTCTTTCTTTCTTTCTTTCTTTCTTTCTTTCTTTCTTTCTTTCTTTCAGGCTCATATCTTCCTTCCTTCCTTCCTTCCTTCCTTCCTTCCTTCCTTCCTTCCTTCCTTCCTTCCTTCCTTCCTTCCTTCCTTCCTTCCTTCCTTCCTTCCTTCACGTACGTCGTGCGTGGATTTAACACAGAACCATAAATCAGCTTCCCACAAAAACGTCATCAACGGGAATTTATCGTTTTTACCGCGAGATGACAAATTCTTACCGTGGGGAATTGTTTTGACGGTATATCGTGAACGGTAAAATATCGCCAATTCCTAATGTCAGCAACCAGGCAACAACATTTCAAGTCTCTCTTTCATGCAGCAGAGTCAGCAGAGGACAGATTTTTCAATTCACACAGCATCTGTACCTCTTTGCTCTGCAGTCAGCGCCGGTTTCACTGGAATCAAATCAGTGAGATGCTGTTTGTGGGGGCAGCATCTGCAGATCTCACCCTAACATCAGCCAACACTGCTGCAGCTCAAATGTAAAGTTGTTATATTAGTCCACAGCTGCAAATACTTCTGATGCCAGACACTGTGACCAGTGGCTCCAGAGCTGCACGTTGATGTCACTTACCTGCAGAGATGCACCTTAATAGATGGAAGCATATTGGATATCAGGGTTTTAGGCCTCGCTGCGTGGAGAGGAAGAGTTTTACCCTGGTGGTTTGGCTACAAGCCCTTCAAAGGACTCCTTTATGTTGCACTTTGGTATCCGATCATTTAACCCCACACGCACAGTGACGCACAGAGCTGGGTAGAGGAGCCAAAAATTGTACTCAAGTAAAAGTACTGTTACTTCAGAATAATATGACTCAAGTAGAAGTAAAAAGTAGTCATCCAAATAATTACTTGAGTAAAAGTAAAAAAGTACTTGGTGAAAAAACTACTCAAGTACTGAGTAACTGTTGAGTAACGTCTGATTTATTTTTTTAACACAACCATTCAAACAGACAAAAGTACAAAATAATCATCTTCAGGCAAATTAAATCAATAAAATAAAATACATCAAAATCAATAAAAAATAAAAAAGCTTAAATTAAAATAATATTAAAGTTAATTCAAGTACTTTAATAAATAATAAAATAAATAAAACCGAATAAAAAAAATAATTAAGCACAAGTAGCACAAAATTTCTAGCCTTTGTACTTTTCTTTTTTAACCAGGCAGAACTAGAACAAACATGAACTCATAGAAACTCTGTGTGTGTTTGAGTCTGTGTAAATGTGACAAAACATTAAAAAACAAACATTTTTCCCAAAGAATCACCCAGTGATGTCATGAGATTGACGCGTACGTGGATAAAAGGGATAAAAGAAAAGTAACAGCTCAACGTAGCCTAATGTAGCGGAGTAAGAGAAACAGTTTTTTCTTCACAAATCTACTCAAGTAAAAGTAAAAAGTATAGTGATTCAAAACTACTCATAAAAGTAAAAAAATTCCCAAAACTTACTCAAGTAAATGTAACGGAGTAAATGTAACTTGTTACTAACTAACTCTGGTGACGGATTGTGGGTATTCAACCATTGCACACCAGATGGCCTTGCATGCAGATCTCCCAAACAAATTTGTCTACGATGATGTCTATAAAAGGACCAAAACATCAGAGAATGAGCCCAAACCAGTAAAGTACCAGTAAAAAACCCAAGGGTTCAAATGTTTAATCTTTCTTGTTTTTGGTGCTTCTGCATCTTTGTGTTGACGTGGTCGACGTCGTCAAACCTCTCGGCTCAATCTAACTTCAGCTACTAAGCATGTTGAGGTATTTTTAGCCTCTTCAGAGCAGCGTGCTGTTAGCATGTTAGAGGACGACCCAGAAGCCTGTCTGCTCCGGTGGAAGACGCCAGCTCCGTGTCTCTGCGTGGAGGGAGAGCAGACAGATGGATCCCCCCCCAGACCAGAAGTGAGGAGGCAGGAGGGAGCTGGTGGAGACGCTCTTCCGCCGCAGACGGCGTTGAGACCCGTCCCAAACTATCGTTTCCACAGTCCATCTCACTAACGAAAGGTTAAAGAGTTCTGGGTTAAAAATAAATAGTTAAAGGGGACCTATTATGAAAAACACGTTTCCTAACATGTATAAAGTGTTTTCCTCTTCCTTTAACATATATAAAGTGGTCTCCCCTCAGCCTGCCAACTCAGAGAATGAGGAAAGCAACCAAATTCTGCAGTGTCTGTACAGCTGCCCGGATGAGCCGTCCAGTGTGATGTGGATCTACGAGCCAATAAGATTCTGCTCCCTTTCGTTAAATAACCAAAATGCAATTTGCATCGGTTGGCCTCCGATGCGTGAAACCATGGCCACAACTAAAGCCTAAATTAAGGTTCCGTGTCAAATCGACGCCGTGCACACGCCGTCACCGTGACGCCGTCGTGAACCCTTCGTCACTCCATTTCACCGCGGTGCAGTACCCCCGGCGACCGCTAGTTAGCAATCTTTTCCAGAATTGTTTATACGACTTTTTCCGGTCACAGTGAATCAAAGAGATAAGGACAACTATTGTGCAAAAAAACAAAACAAAAAAAATCACACATACACGAAGAAAAGAGCGCTGCTTCAAACCGGAAACCGGAAATGCGTTGCTACCAAGCGAACCAATCACAGCCCTCTCGTCTGTGTTTGGTCTGCGTTGCCTCGACACGTAGTTACAATTTTCAGGAGGTGCACGTCAGTGACGACGTCAGTGACGACGTCAATGACGGCGTGTGGTCTGCGTCGACACGTAGCACACGGCGTTTTGACGCAGAACCATAACTCAAGCTTAACTCCGGCTGGAACAACAACTAACTCCGCCGGCCGGAGCTTCCGGCATTTTTCATAGCGGTGTATCGCGTCATTCAGGCAGCCAATCAGAACAGAGCCTCATTATCATAGCCCCGCCTACTCAGAATCCCGCATAGATAATGAGGTTAGAGAATGGGATGAAAAAGACATGGCTCAGAGTCTGAATTTCTAATTTATTTAGAAAAAACAATCAAAAGCTTGTTATTAAGACATTCAAGGCCTGTTTAAAATAGGTATTAGATGCCATAATAGGTCTTCTTTAAGGTTTTGGGAGTCAGAAATCCAGCTACAGCCTCTAAACCTCTTCAGAATCAGAATTAGGTTTATTTGGCCAAGTCAGGTCAAACAAGACATGGAATTTCACTCGGTTATTTGCGCTCACTGTACAGTAAATAAGCAATTGGAAAATGACAGCTTTTATTAACATATATACAATTAAAAAAAAGTGAAAGGTGCAGCAGTATGAGGTAGACATGATTATTGAAAGGTAATATTGGTAATATTGATGTTTCCTTCAGGTCACGTTCAGATCACAGGGTAAGAGATGTCGTTGATAACATTAACGTCACACATCTAAGGAAATCTTTGCAAATGTGGCAACATGCTTTCCTTCATTGCTGGCTGAGCTCGGCTGTTGTAGACCTCTGCTCTGAATGCAGTTACAGGGTTGTTTGTCTTAAATCCTGCTTCTAGTTGTGAATCACAGCTCATATCAACTATGAAAATGAAAGAAAATACAACAGTTGATATTAAAGAGAAGAAAAGAAGGACAGGCAGGATGGTTTTTCTGTTAAAGCGGCGGTTAGAAGCCAGCGGCGGCTTTCTCCTGCAGGCTGCAGGCTGGCGGCGGACCCCTGCCTGCACGCCCACGCTCGCTTCATTCCTTCCTGTCAGGTAGGTCACATAAATACCCCAGCCTCGCTGCGTACGTCTACGTCTGCGCTGGTCCTGATGCGAGGCACACAGCAGTCAGCGGATAAAACAGGACAGAAACAGCTTCCACAGCTTTGCCGTTGTTGTCGGAGCAATTATTTTTCCCATTTTCAGGCGTTTGGACGATTCCCGCCCCGTGTGGAGGTGGGAATCAACAGGATATGATTATTATACAGCCCCACAGAAATAACAGCTGCTTTCTACATTTATTTACTTATCAGATTACTCCAGGAATCTCTCTTGAAGACAATACTGAACACAGATACTTTCTTTCACATGTTTTTATGTATTTTTGCTCTGAACTGCTGCAATCAGAGGAAACAGTCACAGAAGAGACGACCGACCTCCACGTTAGTGATGTGCAGATCCATACTGAAATATCGATACTTCCAATACCAGATCTCTAAATTCGATTCTCAAACTAAAATATTGATACTTTTGAGACTTCAGTCATCTGTGGTAATGTATATCATTAACAGGAATACGGTGGAAAGTAACTAAACTATTCACATTTTGTCTAAATGACACACTGCTGGTAGGAACTACTTTTTTTCATTTTCATTTTTATAGTGGTTCTTATTTTTGTTTATAGTTCTCTTATTTATTTTAATGGTTTTATTATTTTACTTTTCTTTTTTTAGTGATAGAAACACCTTTTTCAAACACTGGTTTTTCTGTTGTTGTAACAGTTTGGCTGTATTGTTAATGAGGCAGCTACCTTAGTATACTTCTGACTTTAAAATAAATAACTGTCTTGTATTCTTAAGCTATCTACAATATTTTAATAAACTAAATATAATAGACCTATGTATATTATTAATGAAATATCTAAAATACACCATTTCTTTTAGATTTACCGGCACATTAGGTGTATTTTCCAAATGTATTGGTATCTAATCGGTATCGCCGATAGCAGCCTGAATTTTACTCAATATCGGATCAGAAATGAAATCGGTGGTATCGAACATCACTACTCCACATCGACTTATTTTATGTGATGTTCCAGAAATTCAGTGAAATAAGTTTGAGATGAACTCCACCTTTCGTTTTCAGGAGGTCTGGGCAGCGGCTCAGGTGAGGAACACGACCCCTGACCTCTGCACATGTGCAGTGGTGACATCACCGGCCCGCCCTGACACCAGTCTGGCCTGGGAGAGCTCAGACGTGTCAGAGTGTGTCTGTGTGAGTGAGTGTGTTCCTGACAGCTTCTAACTTTGAAAATGGAGCCTTCTGCGTCAATATGTCTGTATGTCTGAGACTAAATTAAAATCCCCGCTGATGCAGACTGACGGCTGCTGGGGACCACAGAACTGGCAGCCCCCCCCCAGATCAATCAGTCGTCAAACTCCACCGTGAGAGACTTGCTGTGCATTTAAAAGTCAGAGCTGATTCTAAGAAGTTAAATTATATTCCAGCAAATTAGAGAGATCCAACCTGGCTCCACTGACACTGGAACCGAGGGCGGTCTTCGGTACCGGGTCCAGGAGTTTCAGTGAAGGTTAAAATACCATAATCTTTAAAGGGTTTTATACCTCTAAAATTGGATGCAGGGTACAAAAGACATCTAAATCTTAACTACATCCACCAGCTCATTGAGGACCAGGAATTGAAGACATTCGACAGTTGATGAATGAATTCAACCTGCCAAGATCAGATTTCTATAGATATCTTCAGATAAGAAGTTATTTATTTAAACACCCAGACTGGAACCGCATTAAAAAATCAGACTCCCCGATTGAGCAATACCTGAAAAAAAATCAAAATGGAAAGCACATAGGGAGACCAATATCTAATGTATACCAAATACTGTCGGCCATGAAACAAGAAAACACCCTACATATCAAACAAAAATGGGAAGCAGAGCTTGAATTTGAAATAAGGGAGGAGGTTTGGGACAATATTACATCGGAAATACACAAAGTAACTAATGCAAACCTATGGAGAGAATACCAGTGGAAAATAGTCCACAGATTCTTCAGAACCCCTGGAATCCTTTCCGAAATAGACCCCAATCTAACAAGTGCATGTTGGAGGGGGTGCGGGGAAGTCTTTGCAAACCACACACATATATTTTGGAAGTGCCCCCGATTGCACAACTTTTGTTGTGAGATATTCGACTTATTGGACAAAGTATTTGTTGTTTCTCTACCCAGGGACCCACTATTGGCCATCCTTGGTTATTCCTGACGCAGGGATGAGCAGAAAAAAGATATACCTGCTGCATATATTGTTTGCAGCTGCCAAAAAGGCAATAACCCTGAACTGGCTTAAGAAAGACCCTCCAACAGTAGTCACGTTTCAGACAGTAGTTAAGGGAATTTATGCAATGGAAAAGATAACATGTATGTTGAGATTACAAAATGTACAATTTACCGATCGATGGGCGCCTTGGTTGAAGGTGGTTGGGGACGATTGGTGATGGGCAAGTGCGGGAGAGACCTCTTACCAATTTCCCTATGTTAACTGTGGTGTGTATTTTATCTTCTACAGCATGTTGGGCTTGTTTTTTTTTTTTTCTTTTTTTGGGTAACTAAACGGTCTTTAAACACAAAGTGGATGTTGGAGGAAAATAATGACGTGTTTTATGTCTTGTTGTTTGTTACCAGTACTGCTATTGTTTCCTTTTCTGGTTTGAAAGTAGAATGTAAAAATGAAAAGGAGATCGTGTGACATCTAAAACGTGTGATATGTATGAAAATGTTGCTCAATAAACATAAAGTTGAAAAAAAAGTTGCTCTGGCAGCGCTGAGGACAAGCTGGAGGTCCATCGTGCACAGTTGCACATGTTCACGCTCAGACTCACACCTCTGGGAGGCTCATCAGGTCCCGCCCACGGCCCGGATGCAGATCTGGGTTCCTGCCACTCCAGACTCCGTCCAAGTTCGCTTTTCTACAAAGAATACTGAGTCAATGAATGCAAGGCAGCCAGAAACAAACCCTGGTCATTATTATACAGGTTTAAGAGAGTGCATTTATGTGCAGATTTTGGGGAAGATGCAGGAACGCCGTGTAATCAGTTCATACCCGACATCTGTTTCATGGCATTTCAGTCATTTATTTGGCACAGAATTTACCCAGTTACTCAGAAGTTAATTTCAATGAATAATGCTTAATTCAATACCACATAATAGATACATTTCATTCATTTTATTCTTTATTTCATTAAAAAAAAATAAAACAATTCAATACAAATACAAATACAAATGTTCACAAACTGAATGAAAAGGGAGCAGAAAGAAGAAGATTCTTATCTGATCTGCCCCTTTTTCCAAGAAATAAATTCACAAATGACATAAATTACAAATTAAAAAAACAACAACTAAGTAAATAAAAAACTAAAATAAAATAAAATTACCGCCATCTATGGGTATGTCAAACTTAACTAACATATTTTATTATATTTACTTATCATACAGGCTTTAATTGTTCTTTTGAATGTAATGTTTAATTTGGATTCTTTGTTTTCTTTATTCAGATTGTTCCATAAGCTGATTCCTTTCACAGAGACACAACGTTCCATCAATTTTGTCCTGCATCTTGGTTTTTTAAATCTCTCTTTAAATCTCTTTAAATATCTACATGGATATTGTTGGAGAATAACACAGATCTGTTAACAAGCTGTTGGACAGTTGGAGGTGAAGCGAAGCTGCGTGGCTGAAATCGCCTCATATCATCATGTCTGTGTTTGGGGTTGTTGTATTCTTAGCCGAGCCGCAGCTGAGCTGATGACATCACACACACCTGTTACCTGTTGCCAGGTAACAGGTGGAGACTCAGGTGGATGGAGACCTGGCGGCCAACAGTTTAACATTCGGGGTGCAGAGACGCTTCTTCACGCCCAGCGTCGCACCATCTGTCACCAACAAGCTGCTGCTCTCGTTCCCCTCCGTCACACTCTCCGTCTGGGATACGGTCCTGCTGCTGCGTCTCCATGGCAACATAATGCAGCGTTCTCCATGCTCCTGCCACGTCCTCGTCAGCTCTCCATGTTTGTCTGGTTTATTTGTAAGGGATCTTTTCACCTCATCTCTCGCTCTGCGTCCCCAACACCTCAGAGGTCTGGGCTCCTCCAGGCAACTTTAAGTCGGATGATGTGTTCCTGTTGCCAGAGTATCGTCCCTAAAAAACAATTACAATGTGATTGAAAGTGTGAGGCATCTATTCTCACTCTTTATTTTGAATATTTTAATGATTTATCCTGTAAATCTGAGGTCTGCTCAAACTGTCAGCTCCTTTAAATCAGGGCTAAAATCATTACCGTTTACTGAAACGTACTCTTAAATTAAATACTTACCTGCTGTACTCTTCTGTCCTTACTTCTTAACAACTTGTGCTTTGTATTATTTTATCTCTTTCCTTATCATTTTATTTCATTGTATTTGTTATTTACTGTTTAATTGTGTCTTGCTGCTTTTAATGTTGACGTAAAGCACTTTGAATTACCTTGTGTTGAATTGTGCTATACAAATAAACTTACCTTGCCTTATTTGTTTTTAGTGAAAATACCCAATAGGTTGGAATAAAACCTTTTTTAACCTCTTCTCATGAAATGACTGTAGATAAAAGGAGGAAAAGAGGAATTTGTGTTTTTCATTATTACATCACCATAGAGGAGGAACTCAAAAGCATTTAATTATCTATATTTTTTCTTTTAGACGCCGTATGAAGTTCAGCGTAACACCATTGAGCTTTCCGTGTCATAAATACAGGGGCATAACACCAAATTCTGTAGTCTACTATTAAGATGTTTTAGGGCCAATCTCAATACACCCCCTACTTTCTACCACTAGCCCTCACCCACTACCACTACCCCTAAAAATGAAACCACAGGTGTAGGGCCCTTGTAATCTTCCCTAGGGATTGGGACACCACTTGCTACGTCACTGCGTGGTTTACGTTCGGGTACGTAAGCGACTGCGTAGTTACGTTTGCACATACGTCACACCATGTCAGGAAGCCCAGAGCTAAAAGCTGTTTTAATTTCAGCTGTAGCGCTGTTAATATGCCACTTTATTAAGTTTTAATATTTTTTCAGGTGTAAAAGTAACCGTTAAGATCCCCAAACTGGGCTCAGTTTATCCAAATAACGCCTGTTAAAAAATGATCCGATGTTTTCGGGGGATGAGAAGAGCCGCAGGCTCGGGAGCTGATTTATGGTTCCACGTTAAATCGACGCAGAGCCTACGGCGTAGGTTACGCAGCGACGCGCTGCGTAACCTACGCCGTAGGCTCTGCGTTGGTGTAATGCGGAACCATAAATCACCCTTTATTCTGGCGAGATCTGAAAAAACGAGCAAGCAAGTGATTATATACATTCACTGAGTGAATATTATGACAGTAAAATATATATTTCTCGCTAGAAATGTAATCAAAACGCATTTTTATGCAGAAACTAACTCAAAATATTGATTTTATTCACTAAAAAATAAGAAATGTCCGCCATGTTTTTTTGTTTGATTCAGTCTGTAAATGATGACGTAAAGCATTCTGGGAAATTTTTCTGGCCCTCGGTCAGCTAGTCAGTATCTGAAAACCCTCGCTCTGAAGGGCTAGATTGATGCCCCCTAACACTCGTTTTGGCCACTTGCCCTAGATGAAAAGAGGAATTGGGACACCACTACCCTCACGGGAACGCGCAAAATTTAGGGGTAGTGATGAAAAGTAGGGGTAGTGAGTGTATTGGGACTGGGCCTTACTGAGGTTGGTGAGTCATGTTTGTTTTAAGTTTGAGTTTACAGTATTTTTGATCACGAATCAGGGCTTTAAAAGTTTCCCAACGTAGACTTTAACCCAACTCTTAGTTGTGTTAAAGTTTATTAAGCTTATTGAGTTTACTTCAAACAATTGCTACAATTGCTACTCAACAATAACATACAATAACATACAATAACATACAACCACACAAGAGTTGACTCAACAGTCAGATTTTACTCTCAGAAGTTTCCTTGATGCCCACATGACTAAACACCAAGACCGGATACCTCTACCAGCGTTAAGCAGATATTGATATGAGCCTGACATCAAAATGAAGTAGATGGCTCTAAAATAAATGGTTTAATTTGTTTTCCAGCTCTTTTTTGTGGCTCTTTTTAGAGGCTATCACTTTCTGCTCAAGGGTGACAACCTCTCCACAAGGTGCGCCCACTCAACCCACTGAGCTCTCCGGGGCGCTGGTTAAATGTAGCTTTCAACTGTGTGGGACAAAGTTCACCTCCGCTCAAGTGCTGTAACACGTGGGCTGAACTTACTTTTACCTACAAACAAACAAACCAACCATATAAATAGACCGATGCTTTGGTTTGAGCTGTGCTGCAGTCTCGTATTCACGTGCTGATACTCCTCCGGTACTGAACTGCTGCACATCCAGGCTGTCGTCTTCAAGACTATCATGAAAGCTCAGCGTGAGTTTAACAACAACCACAACATGTAAACTACGATGGAGTATTAGGGCCAAACTAAGACAAAAAAAAATTGAAATTACGAGAATAAAGTCGTAAAATTACGAGAATAAAGTCGTAATATTACAAGAATAAAGTCGTAAAATTACGAGAATAAAGTCATAGCCTAATGTTGCGAGAATAAAGTCGTAATATTATGAGAATAAAGTCTTATTTTACGAGAATAAAGTCGTAAAATTACGAGAATAAAGTCGTAAAATTACGAGAATAAAGTCATAGCCTAATGTTGCGAGAATAAAGTCGTAATATTATGAGAATAAAGTTGTGATATTACGAGAATAAAGTAGTAAAATTACAAGATTAAAGTCATATTGTTGCGAGAATAAAGTCGTAATTTTACGACTTTATTCTCGTAACATTAGGCTATGATTTTATTCTCGTAATTTTACGACTTTATTCTCGTAATTTCCAATTGTTTTTGTCTTAGTTTGGCCCAAATACTCCGTCGTAGTAAACAGTACTCGAGTTGTAAAAAAGAATCAGGGGGGATGGTGGATTTTATCATATGGGGACAGATAATTTGTGCTGATTACAAATAATATAATATATTACAAATAATAGCACTGACCAAAACACCTGCAGAAATACTGCAGGAATGACATAGCAGCAGTTAAATGCAGCCTTCTGTAAGCTTTAAATATCCACTGGGCTTACATCAAATACATCAAAACACAACAATTAAAACAGTTTTCTGAACTTATCAATATGACTCTGTCCTTCACAGGATAAGTAAAATGGATCACTGCAAAAACTCAAAATCTTAACAAGAATATTTGTCCTATTTCTAGTTAAAATGTCTCATTTTAGTAAAAAAATCTCATTACACTTAAAACAAGACTCATCACTGGAAAAAACAACAATTTTCACCTGTTTCAAGTAGATTTTCACTTCAAATAAGTAGAAAAATCTGCCAGTGGAACAAGATTTTTTTGCTTGTAATAAGAAGATAAATCTTGTCCCACTGGCAGATTTTCCTACTTATTTCAAGTGAAAATTTACTTGAAACAGGTGAAAATTGTCAAATACGTTTTTTTTCTGGTGTTATTTTTCTGGTGATGACTCTAAATGTTGAAATAGCAGTAAAACCACATTCATTGATGAAATGACATAAGGGATGGAAAGGGGGGATGGCAGTTTTACAGGGGGGATGATTTGGACCGTTTTTATTTCAGGGGGGGATGCCATCCCCCCTCATCCCCCTCGTCCCCCCTCAACTCCAGTACTGCATGTAAAGCATCTGCTTTCTGCAACAGGTAGAATCCCCTGGAATACCAGGATATCTGCTCTGATCTTCCCCGGATGTGTCCTGCTCGTAAATTCATGTTTGGTTATTTCTGCCCAGCTCTCCTCACAGCAGCAGCAGCAGCAGCGACGTACAGCAGGCTCGCTTTCTCTGAACAGATCTGTGTTCTGGAGCCGGTCATCTGCTCACATGTGCGGGGAGAGGAGCTCCACGGGGTTCCAGGGAGTCGACAACCCGCTCACAACAACGCTCAGTCTCCCTCTCTGTATTATTTATCATTATGATTTAGTTATGAATGGTCCGGTGATGTCACACTAGGGTTGCCAACTCCCTGAAAAATAAATAAGGGACACCTCATCAGCAGGGCCGGCCGACCCGATTACCTTCATCCTTCCTCGCGTGGTGAATGTTTTTAGCCCCTTTTTTTGTGAGTGAAATGATTTTTTAACCATTTGCCTCAAACCTGAATTGAATTAGATGCATATTTTTGAATGCCATGAACACATGGAAAACAAATTATTATCCAGCAATTCACTTTAATACAAAATAAAAAAAATGAACTGAATGAAATAAGTATCTTTCTCAAACACAACCCTGTCATACCTATCATAAAATTGTATAAATTCATATAAAACAATAGAAATAAAGCAGAACATCCATTCTGTAATAGTGCACATTTTTAGTGCAATAACAAAAGTGCAAACAGAAAGTCTGTAGAAAACTTGTAAACATATTTGTGCCTCAAAGGCCATGACTGTAGCTACAGTTGTAGTAAAACAGAAAAAATAACTTATGAATTCAACAGCTCAATGCCATTTTTCATTGGCATTTTATGACTATTTTTTGACTCTCACAGTAATACGGGACAAAGTGCGTCCCTTTTTAGCTCCATACGGGACGCTACTTTAGTTTATAAATAATAATAATAATAATAATAAATAACTTTATTTATCCGTTAGGAACTTCATTTGTGGAAAAGCATCAGCATCAGTGCGTGTACAGATAACATATGCAACAGGACAGTACAGAATCAAACCAAACAATCAATATAAAGCAACATACATTAGGCAATCACAAATACTGCTGGACTTAGATGCTGTAAAACCATAGCATAGATAAAATACGAGAGAAAAAGAGATAAAAAATATAAGTCCCCCGTTAAGTGCGTGATAAATACAATGATTTAAAAAAAATATGTATAGAAGCGGGTACAAAAATGAATAGGTAAGATCTAGTCTAGTAGGAAGGAGGGGTTCCCGAGCACCCGATGGACTCTTTTCTGAAACTTGTTTTTTTGGGATCCTTTAGGTGTTTGCTTACGATTTTTGCTTGTTGCCCGAAAAAAAATTGGTCCGAAAGTTCTTTTTTGGAACCCATTTAGAATTTTTGCCTGTTAAAATGGCAAAAACGCCGATTTCCATAACTTCTGAACCATAAATCCTAGAAAGACAAACAAACACACTTTTTCTCATAATATTGACACCAGGAATCCAATGGAAAGGTTACTGGGATGGTAGAACCACTCTTTATTAGAGAAAAATGAGCTTCAAGTAGTATTTTAGGGCAAAATGACCCAAAAACGCTTGAAAATGTTTTTTTCAATCAAGTGCATCTCCCTTTTGGAAATACCTGTTGGTGTATTGTTTACACCAAAAAAAGGCCCAATTAGTCCCCTTCCCAACGAGGTACAACTTGTAAGAAATCTGCATTTGTGGAATGAGTAATGAAGCAAAATGCGGGGGATGCAACCCATTTAGAATTCTTAGAATTTAAACACGACCAACATTCCATTTTCACAACTCCTAAACCTGACATCTTACTAAGACAAACAAACACTTATTTTCACTTTATTTTACATTAGGGATCCAATGGAATGGTCACTGAGATGATAGGACCAGTATTTATTACAGAAAAAAACACAAATTTAATAAGTATTTTAGTACAAAATCATTCTCACTCTTCTACTCTCCACCCATCACTGTCCATGTCCATCTCCTCCACTTCACCATCATCTAAAATGATGCCACCCACCAACAGATCCACTAGTGACTCAGGTAAAACTGGTCCATAGCACCATATTGGCTCTAAAATGCCGTGGCCATCCTTCTCCCACCCCTGGTGTTCATCGTGTGGTTTAGGCCTCCAAAATATTGGCTCTGCTGCCCGTTTGTAACAGGCAACTCTGTGGTTCACCCTTTCTATATGTGGAATAAGGGCATTTTTGCAGGGAGGCAGGCGAGCAAAGTCCATTTTAGACTTTTGATTGATGGTCTCGTCAGGGTTAGGGTTATTTTGGGTTAGGGTTATTTTGCTTTTCGAGCTCAAGGATATACAGGTGGCGCAGGTAGCGAAGTTGTAGGACTTTGTTTTGTTCTATGACCTGCTCTTTAATGTGGTCCCTCACCACGTTGTATGCTTTAAGGTGCGCAGAGATTGTCAGTTTCTGACCTGAGGCTTCCTTTGTCAGCTTCTTAGAATGATTCAAGTACTCTACTTGTAAGGCTTTCCAGCAGGTGACATGATAGCGAGCCCCTTTCGCATGCAGGTCTTCATTTTTCACTTTGCGGAGCAGACTGCTTTTCCCTAAAGCTTCAGCCATAGGTTCAATGCGCTTCCATGCGGCACCATTGTTTTTCCAAGTAAATGGGACAGTCCTTTGGATTTTTCCATTGAATTTCTTTTCATCTGTGTCACAATACATTCTACTGGAAATGCAGAGCCTGTGGCTGGGTGTGACTTCCGGGGAGAGTACTTGTTGTCTGTTACTTCAAGCTGATGTGAATAGTTTTTTAGTCGATCAAGCTTTGATGTGAAATTTAAGTAACAGCTCCTGTGATAACCAGTACTGTCCAGGTTGACACCATCTAGGGTTTCTGGCAATAGATCACAAATTGCCTTCATCCGAAAAGGTGAGTCGATTGGCTCAGCTTGTCTCTTGTCTCGTATTTGAAGAAGGTGATGCAACTTTTCTTTGGGGTCATTTTTGGAGGCACTGAAGCAAATGAAGTTCCCAGGCGATGAACTTGGGGTGTGCAATACACAGGTATATGATTGGATTTTTAGTGGGGGTTCAGACACATCAGAAGTCTGATCATGCAGTCTCTTTGCACTTCTCATGTTTTATTAATCCATCACTGGGCACAGAAAAAAAGAATATAAAAAAATACAATTAGTGCCACTGGACTAAATTATTAAAAAAAAGGCCTGGATAATCGAACTTACTGTATGTCACATTTCTTTTAGCGTACCCTACTGTTAGTTAAAACCTACAAAATACAAGCAAAACAGTAAGAGTTAAAAGCTAACCTCAATGAAAAAAGCTAGCTAACATGCTAATTGGTTAGCTTGTCCAGCTAACCAAATAGAAATGAAGCTATTTTGAAGAATGTATTACCTCTGGCTCTAATATAAGAAAAACAACCATGTATAATGTTATATTAGCAAAAATGATAAGATATAACCTTATATCCATCCATCCATCCATTGTCCACCGCATTATCCGAGTCCGGGTCGCGGGGGCAGCAGTCGGAGCAGGGATCCCCAGACTTTCCTCTCCCCAGACACTTCCTCCAGCTCTTCCGGGGGGACTCCAAGGCGTTCCCAGGCCAGCCGAGCGACGTAGTCGCTCCAGCGTGTCCTGGGTCTTCCTCGGGGTCTCTTCCCGGTGGGACATGCCCAGAACACCTCACGAGGGAGGCGTCCAGGGGGCATCCTATACAGGTGCCCGAGCCACCTCAGCTGGCTCCTCTCGATGTGGAGGAGCAGCGGGTCTACTCCGAGCTCCTCCCGGGTGACAGAGCTCCTCACCCTATCTCTAAGGGAGCGCCCCGCCACCCTGCGGAGGAAACTCATTTCGGCCGCTTGTATCCGGGATCCCGTTCTTTCGGTCATGACCCAGAGTTCATGACCATAGGTGAGGGTGGGAATGTAGATCGACCAGTAAACCGAGAGCTTTGCCTTTCGGCTCAGCTCCCTCTTCACCACGACGGACCGATACAATGACCGCATTACTGCGGCCGCCGCACCGATCCGCCTGTCGATCTCGCGCTCCGTTCTCCCCTCACTCGTGAACAAGACCCCAAGATACTTAAACTCCTCCACCTGAGGCAGGAACTCTCCCCCGACCTGGAGGGTGCAAGCCACCTTTTTCCGGTCGAGAACCATGGCCTCAGACTTAGAGGTGCTGATTCTCATCCCAGCTGCTTCACACTCGGCTGCAAACCGCCCCAGTGCATGCTGAAGGTCCTGGCTCGAGGGAGCCAACAAGACCACATCATCTGCAAAAAGCAGAGATGAAATCAAGTGGCTCCCGAACCGTACCCCCTCCGGCCCCTGGCTGCGCCTAGAAATTCTGTCCATAAAAATAATGAACAGAACCGGTGACAAAGGGCAGCCCTGCCGGAGTCCAACATGCACCGGGAACAGGTCTGACTTACTGCCGGCAATGCGAACCAAGCTCCTGCTCCGGTCATACAGGGACCGTACAGCCCTCAGCAGAGGGCATCCGACCCCATACTCTCGGAGCACCCCCCACAGGATGCCACGTGGGACACGGTAGAAAGCCTTCTCCAAGTCCACAAAACACATGTGGACTGGTTGGGCAAACTCCCATGCGCCCTCGAGCACCCTGCGGAGGGTGTAGAGCTGGTCCAGCGTTCCACGGCCAGGGCGAAAACCGCATTGTTCCTCTTGAATCCGAGGTTCGACTATCGGCCGAATTCTCCTCTCCAGCACCCTGGAATAGACTTTCCCCGGGAGGCTGAGGAGTGTGATTCCCCGGTAGTTGGAACACACCCTCCGGTCCCCCTTTTTGAAGAGAGGTACCACCACCCCGGTCTGCCAGTCCAGAGGCACTGTCCCCGACTGCCACGCGATGCTGCAGAGGCGTGTCAGCCACGACAGCCCCGCAACATCCAGAGACTTGAGGTACTCAGGGCGGATCTCATCCACCCCTGGTGCCACTGAGGAGCTTCCGAACTACCTCAGTGACTTCAGCTTGGGTAATGAATGAATCAACCTCTGAATCCTCAGCCTCTGCTTCCTCGACAGAAGGCGTGTCAGCGGGATTGAGGAGATCCTCGAAGTATTCCTTCCACCGCCCGACGATGTCCCCAGTCGAGGTCAACAGCTCCCCTCCTCCACTGTAAACAGTGTTGGCGGAGCACTGCTTCCCCCTCCTGAGGCGCCGGATGGTTTGCCAGAATTTCCTCGAGGCCGACCGGTAGTCCTCCTCCATGGCCTCCCCGAACTTTTCCCAGACCCGAGTTTTTGCTTCCGCGACCGCCCGGGCCACAGTCCGCTTGGCCTGCCGGTACCCGTCAGCTGCCTCGGGAGTCCGCCGAGCTAGCCAGGCTCGGTAGGACTCCTTCTTCAGCTTGACGGCATCCCTTACTTCCGGTGTCCACCACCGGGTTCGGGGATTGCCGCCGCGACAGGCGCCGGAGACCTTACGGCCGCAGCTCCGGACGGCCGCGTCAACAATGGAAGTGGAGAACATGGTCCATTCGGACTCAATGTCTCCCCTCCCCAATCCGGTCAAAGCTCTCCCGGAGGTGGGAGTTGAAGATGTCCCTGACAGGGGAATCTGCCAGACGTTCCCAGCAGACCCTCACGATACGCTTGGGTCTTCCAGGTCTGACCAGCTTCCTCCCCTGCCAGCGGATCCAACTCACCACCAGGTGGTGATCAGTTGACAGCTCAGCCCCTCTCTTCACCCGAGTGTCCAAGACATGCGGCCGAAGGTCAGATGAAACAACAAAGTCGATCATTGACCTCCGGCCTAGGGTGTCCTGGTGCCACGTGCACTGACACCCTTATGTTCGAACATGGTGTTCGTTATGGACAGACTGTGGCTAGCACAGAAGTCCAATAACAGAACACCGCTGGGGTTCAGATCGGGGAGGCCGTTCCTCCCAATCACACCTCTCCAGGTAACACTGTCGCTGCCCACGTGAGCGTTGAAGTCCCCCAACAGAACGATGGAGTCCCCAGTTGGGGCACTTTCCAGCACCCCTCCCAGGGCCTCCAGGTATAACCTTATATTAGAAATGATAAAACATTCAGAAAATACTTACACTCCTTGTTCAAGTTTGCTTGTGTTTGACAGTTGACAGTTGATGCTACAGTTGGTTTGAGATTTCAAATTCTGAACATTCTAAACACTTAACAGTGGGAAGACACGCCCCTTTTACTGAACATTCGAAGCATTCTAAATGGGTTGCATCCCCCGCATTTTGCTTCATTACTCATTCCACAAATGGAGATTTCTTACAAGTTGTACCTCGTTGGAAAGGGGACTTATTGGGCCTTTTTTTGGTGTAAACAATACACCAACAGGTATTTCCAAAAGGGAGATGCACTTGATTGAAAAAAACATTTTCAAGCGTTTTTGGGTAATTTTGCCCTAAAATACTACTTGAAGCTCATTTTTCCCTAATAAAGAGTGGTTCTACCATCCCAGTAACCTTTCCATTGGATTCCTGGTGTCAATATTATGAGAAAAAGTGTGTTTGTTTGTCTTTCTAGGATTTATGGTTCAGAAGTTATGGAAATCGGCGTTTTTGCCATTTTAACAGGCAAAAATTCTAAATGGGTTCCAAAAAAGAACTTTCGGACCAATTTTTTTTCGGGCAACAAGCAAAAATCGTAAGCAAACACCTAAAGGATCCCAAAAAAACAAGTTTCAGAAAAGAGTCCATCGGGTGCTCGGGAACCCCTCCTTCCTACTAGACTAATCAGCTGTTTATGAGTCTGATTGATGATATATATGAAATACAGGACGATTCCGTTTTTTTTAAGTGACGGTTGGCAACCCTATGTCACACTGAAGCTTTGAGCAGTCTGGTCCTCATCCTAGCAGAGGACTCGCTAAAACATCTTTATGAGTGTAATACTCTGATAAATATCAGTGGTATTTAATTTATATGAATGGTTATTTCATACAGATAAGATGTTTAAGTGTATAATAATTTATGTTTAAAAATTATTGACTTAAAACAAAACGAAAAAACATCATTTCATGGGGTGTGAATGTTTAAAAATATGTTAAAAGTAATTCTGTTACATGCGTGAGTTCATGACATTTGGGTTTTTTTTTATACTTCCGGAGAGGAACGGGAGAAAGGAAAAAAGAGAGGGGCAACGTGTTTATGGCGGAGACTCTGGGACTGCGTGCGCCGTCAGTGTTATCCGGGAATAAGACTGCGAACTGTAGCTGAGCTGCCAGCTCAGAGTTTGTGGGTCGGATTCGCCACCGTCGGTTGAGTTTGGTGACCACGTCTGTTGGCTGGTCGGAGCCGGGTGAACACCTGCCGTCCTCGCTGGGGAAGAACGCCGCCTGCACGAGTCGGAGTGCGCTGCTGCTGCGGGAGACGGAGTTTGCTGCTGCCGTGGTCGGAGACGGAGGCTGCCGCGACGAGGGTGACGGAGGACGCGTCCTGGCTGCCGGGGAAGCTGGAGTGCTGCTGTGGTCGGAGACGGAGGCTGCCAGACGAGCGAGGGATCTATCGGATGCGGTTTGGTCTTGCTGTTTTCATCTACACATGGAGGTACCATTTTCATGAGCTCCAACTAAAGCGCGCCAACGAGAGTTTAAAAAAGAGTGCACTCAAATCAAACTTAGACGTTTGAACTAAAGTAAGAAAACCATACCCCGGGGTACTTTTTGGGTTTTACTTCTCTATTGTATTTCTATTGAGAAAGTTTGGTTGGATGTTATGGAGGATTTTTTGTGCCAAAATTAAATAAATAAATACATAATTAATTAATTAAATTGGGAATGAAATATATCATTAATTAATTAAATGTGTCATTAATTAATTAAAATTAGAATGAAATATGTCATTAATTAATTAAAATACAATTCATTTTAAGTAAAAATATATATTTATTGTTTCAGCATTTAATTAATTAATGACAAATTTAATTAATGATTTCGTGTTGCGTGTGAATCATGAAATGTAAAACTGCATTTAATTAATTAATGACACATTTAATTAATGATTTCGTGTTGCTGAATCATGAAATGTAAATGTAAAACTGTCAGTTTCACTCGTCAAACTCAGTGGGCGGAGCTAACGCAAATCTAGTGGAATCCACTGCTTTGGTCTGTACGGAGCCTTGGAGGTGACATGGAAATTATTATTGTTATCTCGTGCGCACGACTTTTTATCTCATGCCATTCACTTCAACATATACAGCTATTGATGCCAAGCATTTATCTAGTCGTCGAAGTCCGATCTCGGGAAACTGGCTTCACAAACGACGTTTTAAAAGTGGAACTATTTCTAGAGGCGGAGTTGACACAAAGTGCTTCGACATTGTCACGTGAGCGTGCTGGACCAATCAGAGTGGCCGCTGGTCCAATATCGCTGCCTACAGTGCTGATTTTATTTGTAGAAATAAGCTTTAAATTGCACTAAAATGACTACAAACAATGTTATATGTAAACGAAAATTAATCTGAATTATAAACCTAAGAGACCTGCTGAAACAGTGATAATTCTGTCATTAGATAGAACATTAGACAGTGATGATTCTGTCATAGGGGTTCTCCCTAATGATGGAAATATAATACCCATATGCTCAAAACCTATGTTAAACCTGCAATAATAACATGTTTTCTATTTTCTATTTTAATAGAGTTGTATTATAGTTATTATATATATATATATATATATATATATATATATATATATAGTTATTATATATTATTATAGTTGTAATATTTCTGGTTCGTTTTGTTAACTCTGAGCTTTGTTGGTTGGTTTGTTAGTTTGCTGGTGGTTTTGTTCTGAACACTTCTCTGTTTCTCATTTTGCTGGGACGTCGGGTCCCTCCGCCGAGACACAACTTTTGCGGTATGCGTTCATTTTTATGTCTAAAAATGATGCGCAGTGCCGACCCAATCAGAAACGGTACAGATATTTTGGGATTTTTTTTATATATATAAAAGAAATACATGACTTCAATCACACAATACACGCACTAGGTGACGCCTCCGCTCCGACGTCGTTGCTACGGCAACCCGTCAGATCAGTCAATGATGTGGCCCAGTCTGAACAGAGCCAGATGCGATTTGGACACTTGCTAAAAACAGCGTGGACAGTCAGCCCTGGAAATCGGATATGAGAAGGAATCAGATATGAATCAGATTTGCCTGCAGTCTGAACGTGGCCCTAGTTTATCAGAATGTGTCCCGAAGCCCTGCAACAATCCATTATGTGGATTCGATTTGCCTTGACTTGATGTGCAGGGGAACCAATGAAGTGTTTTGAATCCGCCCACTGAGTTTGACGAGTGAAACTGACAGTTTTACATTTACATTTCATGATTCAGCAACACGAAATCATTAATTAAATGTGTCATTAATTAATTAAATGCAGTTTTACATTTCATGATTCACACGCAACACGAAATCATTAATTAAATGTGTCATTCATTAATTAAATGCTGAAACAATAAATATATATTTTTACTTAAAATGAATTGTATTTTAATTAATTAATGACATATTTAATTCTAATTTTAATTAATTAATGACACATTTAATTAATTAATGATATATTTCATTCCCAATTTAATTAATTAATGATGTATTTATTTATTTAATTTTGGCACAAAAAATCCTCCATAGGATGTGTGTTTCTTGTTAATACATTTTCTAAAACTGAGATCTTGTGTTGGTTTTAATTGTTTTGTGTTTATTATCAGAGTACTGCATAAGAGTTTAAAGGCCTAGTGTAATTTCTCATAGCCTCTAAAGGGTAATTTAGAAGCAAGAATCATACAGTATCCTAGACTGATATTTAGAATTTGAGATGTGACTTTTACCATAAAGTGTCTGACAAGAGTTAAAGCTTAATTTTCCAGCATAAAGTGGGTTTTAATACACGAGCCGGTGGTAAAAGGGTTACATTTTTGGGGGCTCGTCCGGGATTGTTTAATTTTGTTATAACTGGCCTGTTTTTCATATTATAAAAAAAAAAAAAAAAAGAAAAAAAAAATTCACAAAAAAAAAAAAAAAAAAAAAAAAAATGGAAGTAGTTGAAATTGATGCCTGGTGCAAAAGGAAACAGTTGGCCTTTGAAAATGCAGTTGTTTTGAGTGATGTTGATCCAGATGTCACAGATGCAGTTCTGCTAAGAGCTTTAAGTCAGGTTAAAGTATTTGGGAAGTCCGAGATAGTCGATCGTTGTCTTGATGTAGATTCTAAAATGCAGTTTATACTGATCAAGACTTCCGCTGACTTGACTAACCAAACCCTACCTGACGTTGTTGGACTTCCTGGTGAAGCTGGTCCATGGCCTGCTAAATTGCCCACTGCTCATGCAGGAAATGAAGAGTTTCAAGCCAAACTAATGTCATTTCTGAAGACCCAAGGTAAAACTCTCACTGATGTTAGCGGCTTAATCCAACCTTCACCCCTTGACATGAACGCTGCACTGATACACGCCATCAGCTCCTTAGTGGATAAATGTAACACCACATCTACTGATTCTCAGAGTTATCGCAAGCTGCGCATGTTCTCTGGTGTGAAACCTACGCCCAGTGGGGAGGAAGAGTATGATGCCTGGGCAGAGCAGACGACGCATTTGCTAGAAGAATGGCAGTGCAGTGACAATACAAAGAAACAGAGAATAGTGGAAAGCTTGAAAGGTCCTGCTTCCGATATTGTGAGATTCCTGAGAGTACAGAAGCCCACTGCAAGTTCATATGACTATATGCAAGCTTTGGAGACAGCTTTTGGAACAACCGAGAGTACATCTGATCTCCTGGTGAAATTTAGACACACCTATCAAAATATTGATGAAAAACTGTCTATTTACCTGTTGAGACTGGATAAACTGCTGCACTGCATCTTCAGAAAAGGAGGTTTGGTGCTATCTGACATGAATCGTTTGAGAATGGAGCAGGTCGTGAGAGGAGCTCTGCAACAAGACATGATTGCTCTTCGTCTTCGTATGACTCACAAGCTGCGAGAACCTCCTTCTTTCAATGAGTTGCTCAAAGAAGTAAGGGAGGAAGAGGACATGTTACAAAGCAGAAATGATGTCAAGAATCCAGTAATGTCACACTCTGTAACTCCTGTTTCCAACCCTGCACCTGAACCAGAAATTGATCCTGAAGTAGCAAAGCTGAAAAAAGAGATCAGTGTCATGAAAGCTGAGATGATTAGTCTTAAAGCTGCTGCAGTTGCACCACATCCAGGCACTCAGAGTCCACAGCTAGAAATTCCTGCCAAGACAATGTACAAAAAAAATGCTACCCCACAAAGGTCTGGCTATCAAGAGGATAAACCTGGAATATTTTGCTATAGATGTGGGGAGGATGGACATTTCAAGAGGGAATGTGAGGGTGAAGAAAATCTGCTAAAAGTCAATAAGCGCCTCATGAAACTGGTAAAGAAATCGGGAAACTACCGCGGGGTCCAGTAAAGGAACGGCCTGGCATCCCGGTGGTTGTAACACGTTCCACCAAGTGCAGAAACTCAGAGAGAGAAGTGAATGACACTGTTCCTAAAGGCTTAGTGGGCCCTACATCTGTCGTGTCAGTTCAGATTGAAGGCATTTATTCTAAAGCCCTACTCGATTCTGGTTCTCAAGTAACTTTGTTGTACAGATCCTTCTACAACAGATATTTGACACACTTGCCATTGACATCTATCAGCTCTCTGCAGATATGGGGTCTTAGTCCTGCTGAGTACCCTTATGATGGCTATTTGTCACTTAGGCTGGAGTTTTCGGAAATGGACGTAGGAGTGAGTGAGACCATAGATGCACTTGTGTTGGTGTGTCCCGACCCAGTTGTGAGAAGCGAAGCTTCCATGCTCATAGGCACTAACACACCCACTGTGAGACGACTGCTTAGTCAATGTAGAGAAAAGGGAGGAGAAAACTTGCTGAGAACTATGTACATTCACCCAGTTTTCAGGAAAGTTTTCAGTGAGATTTCACTCCTGCCACCTGTCACTGACAATAATGAGAGAGGAACTGTGTGGTTCACCCAAACCAAACCTGTCACTCTACGGCCTGGGGGAGTTGCCAAGGTGACTGGTACACCAAGGTTTCAGGGAGTGCTGAACACTCAGACCATCCTCGTGGACTCACCTGAGGACCCTGCGAATGAGTTACGGTTTCCAGAGGAACTCCTGGTTAGACCAGAGTTACAGATGTCTACCGGTGTGATGGATAAGAAAATCACCGTTCTAGTCAGAAACATGTCCGCCCGAGAAATCACCTTGACCAGAGGAATGTCGATAGCTCATTTGTTTCCAGTCGACATCGTGGCATCTTCACCTGGGAAAACAAAGTCTGATGTGGAGTCACCTGAAAAATTGACACCCTCCTCTTTCAATTTTGGAGACTCACCAGTACCTAAGGAGTGGAAAGAGAGGTTGGTGACAAAAATGATGGAACGGAACGAGGTTTTCTCTCTGCATGAGTTTGATGTGGGATGCAGTAAAAGCACCCAGCACACTATCAGAACCACCGATGACAAACCATTTCGTGAGAGGTCTCGTCGGCTGCCGCCTGCAGATGTGGAAGCATTGAGAGAGCATCTGTTGCAGTTAAAACATGCTGGTGTTATTACAGAGTCACGCAGTCCTTACGCTTCGCCCATTGTAGTTGTGAAGAAAAAGAATGGGAAAATAAGGATGTGTGTAGATTTCAGGACTCTGAACCGTCGCACTGTTCCAGACCAATACACAGTGCCAAGAATTGAAGATGCCTTGGCTTGTCTGAGTGGAAGTAAATGGTTTAGCGTGCTCGACCTTCGTAGTGGGTACTATCAAGTGCCTATGGCAGACTCTGATAAAGACAAGACAGCTTTCATATGCCCAGCTGGATTCTTCCAATTTGAAAGAATGCCACAGGGAGTGACAGGGGCTCCTGCTACATTCCAGCGGATAATGGAACAGACTGTTGGAGACATGAATTTGCTGGAGGTATTGGTTTATCTCGACGATCTCATTGTGTTTGGAGCAACACTTGAAGAGCACGAAACCCGATTGTTAAAGGTGCTTGACCGTTTGAGAGATGAAGGACTGAAGTTATCACTGGATAAATGCCAGTTTTGTCAGCCATCTGTAACCTATGTTGGACACATCATATCACAAGATGGGGTGTCTACCGATCCCAAAAAGACCGAAGCTGTAACCACCTGGCCGAGACCCAACACTTTGACTGCTTTGCTATCATTTCTTGGATTCTGTGGATACTACAGGCGCTTCGTGAAGGATTATTCCAAGGTGGCTCACCCGTTGAACCAACTGTTGTCTGGTTACCCACCAGCTGCAAAGAAATACAAAGGTAAAAAGGAGAGCACTTACCTTAAACCCTCAGAACCTTTTGGTAGTCGGTGGGATGGGAAATGTGACACAGCCTTCGAGGAACTGAAGCGACGGCTTATTCAAGCTCCTGTGTTAGCTTTTGCAAATCCTCAGCTACCTTATGTGCTTCATGTGGACGCTAGCCAAGAAGGACTAGGAGGAGTGTTGTACCAGGATCAGGGGGAAGGATTGAGACCTGTGGCTTTTGTCAGTCGAAGCTTGACCCCTTCAGAAAGGAATTATCCAGCCCACAAGTTGGAATTTCTGGCGCTGAAGTGGGCAGTAGTGGACAAACTGCACGATTATCTGTATGGGACTAAGTTTGAGGTGAGGACAGACAACAATCCTCTGACATATGTGTTGACGTCTGCCAAGTTGGACGCAACGGGTCACCGTTGGCTTGCTGCTCTGTCCACATATGATTTTAGTCTCAAGTACAGATCAGGTGTTCAAAACATTGATGCCGACGCTCTTTCTCGTCGCCCACATCCCAGTCCAGTACAAAAATCAGAGTGGAAAGACATTCCTACAGCAGGTGTGAGAGCAATGTGTCAGATGTCTGCGGTGACAGAACACAGACACTCACTGTCTGGAAGAGCCATTGACCCTTTGGGGATTCCTCCGAATGCAATCCCACAAGCTTATTGTAATTTGGCTTCTTTGAGTGTCAAAAATATGCCTGTTGTGAGTCTCACTGAGTTGTCAATTGCTCAGCAGGAAGATCCTGGTATAGGGCAAGTGTGGTCGGCTCTGAGTAATGGCAACATCAACCAAGTTGACAAGTCGAAACATCAAACCTACTCTTTATTGTTGAGAGAGTGGGACAGGTTGAAGATGCAGCAAGGAGTAATGTATCGCATTATAACTCCACCAGGAAAATCATCCTGTTCTATGTTGGTACTACCAGAAAAGTACAGAAACACAGTAATGAAGTCGCTGCATGATGATTCAGGTCATCTGGGCCTCGACAAGACATACGGCCTGATCAAAGATCGGTTCTACTGGCCTCGGATGAAGTCAGAGATTGAAGAATATTGCAAATCTTGTGAGAGGTGCATAAAAAGAAAGACTTTACCCAAGAGGGTTGCACCCTTGTCTCATCTGCAAAGTGATGGACCATTTGACCTCGTTTGTATGGACTTTCTGTCTATTGAGCCCGATTCGAGCAATACAGAAAATGTCCTGGTCATCACTGATCACTACACTCGCTATGCTCAAGCCTTTCCAACAAAGGACCAAAAAGCCTTGACAGTAGCAAAAGTGTTACTGGAGAAATATTTTGTCCATTATGGATTGCCCAAGCGGATGCACAGTGATCAGGGCAGAGACTTCGAAAGTCGCCTTGTTCACGAAGTGTTGAGTTCACTCGGGGTTGAAAAATCAAGAACAACACCCTATCATCCTCAAGGAGACCCTCAACCTGAGAGGTTTAATAGGACATTGTTGGACATGTTAGGAACTCTGGAACCAAACCGGAAGAAAAAATGGAGTCAGCATATTGTTCATTTGGTTCATGCTTATAATTGCACTCCCAATGAAGCTACGGGATTTTCTCCTTATTTTCTGATGTTTGGGCGTGAAGCCAGGTTGCCTGTGGATCTATGTTTCGAGACTTCCAGTGACGGCACACGACAGAAAACTTACCTCAAGTACGTTTCTGACATGAGGAAGGAGTTAAAGGCTGCCTATGAACTAGCAGAGTCCAGCGCTGCCAAGCAAAATGATAACAACAAGCAGAGGTATGACAAAAGAATCAGATTTGCACTGTTGTTGCCTGGAGACAGAGTCTTGCTACGGAACCTTGGATTACAAGGGAAGCATAAACTGGCAGATCGCTGGGCATCAAAACCATATGTTGTGGAAAGCAAGATGCCGAACGTACCAGTGTTCCGGTTGAAACCTGTAGATGGTGATGGGCCAATCAAAATCCTCCATCGGAATCACCTCCTGCCTCTTGGGAAGAGGATAAGTTCAGATCTTGGATTTAACACAGATGTTCCACCTGCAAAGAGGGTTTTTCAACAGAGAGAACGGAAGGAACATAAAGACAAGTTTGAGAAGGAAAAGTCGCCATCACGGAAAGTGCCGGATAAAGACTGTGAGAGAAGAGAAGTTCAACCCAGTGATACTGTTGAAAAAGTGTATACTGATTCTGAGGATGAGGATTATGGACTATGGTGTGACTCCATGATTGAACCTCTCAGGAACAACATGGGTGATGATACTCTGGAACCATTCAATCTGGATTTGGGTATTTCTCTAGGCGACGTGACTGGACCTTCAAAAGCAGTTGAGCCAGAGATAACGCAAGAGTGTGGGGAGAAACCTGAAATGGACAGTGGAAATGAACTTGAGACTGAAAGTGACGGACTGCTGATTGAAGACATTCGCTCACAAGAAACAGACGTTGAGTCTGACTCTGACACTAAGACTCGACCTCAGAGATTAAAGAGGGCTCCTTTAAGGTTAACTTATGACACCCCAGGTTATCCTAGTGTCATAGCAGCCCCTACAGTGAAGTTTGTTTCTTGTATGTACAAATGGATAGGTACACCTATCATTGCTTAATTGTGTGTTTTACTCACCAGATGTGCCATGATTGTTTATGTTTGTTTCGAGGTACAAAGTCATGAGGGCATGCTTTTATTTTGGTGGGGGGAGAGTGTAATACTCTGATAAATATCAGTGGTATTTAATTTATATGAATGGTTATTTCATACAGATAAGATGTTTAAGTGTATAATAATTTATGTTTAAAAATTATTGACTTAAAACAAAACGAAAAAACATCATTTCATGGGGTGTGAATGTTTAAAAATATGTTAAAAGTAATTCTGTTACATGCGTGAGTTCATGACATTTGGGTTTTTTTTATACTTCCGGAGAGGAACGGGAGAAAGGAAAAAAGAGAGGGGCAACGTGTTTATGGCGGAGACTCTGGGACTGCGTGCGCCGTCAGTGTTATCCGGGAATAAGACTGCGAACTGTAGCTGAGCTGCCAGCTCAGAGTTTGTGGGTCGGTTTCGCCACCGTCGGTTGAGTTTGGTGACCACGTCTGTTGGCTGGTCGGAGCCGGGTGAACACCTGCCGTCCTCGCTGGGGAAGAACGCCGCCTGCACGAGTCGGAGTGCGCTGCTGCTGCGGGAGACGGAGTTTGCTGCTGCCGTGGTCGGAGACGGAGGCTGCCGCGATGAGGGTGACGGAGGACGCGTCCTGGCTGCCGGGGAAGCTGGAGTGCTGCTGTGGTCGGAGACGGAGGCTGCCAGACGAGCGAGGGATCTATCGGATGCGGTTTGGTCTTGCTGTTTTCATCTACACATGGAGGTACCATTTTCATGAGCTCCAACTAAAGCGCGCCAACGAGAGTTTAAAAAAGAGTGCACTCAAATCAAACTTAGACGTTTGAACTAAAGTAAGAAAACCATACCCCGGGGTACTTTTTGGGTTTTACTTCTCTATTGTATTTCTATTGAGAAAGTTTGGTTGGATGTGTGTTTCTTGTTAATACATTTTCTAAAACTGAGATCTTGTGTTGGTTTTAATTGTTTTGTGTTTATTATCAGAGTACTGCATAAGAGTTTAAAGGCCTAGTGTAATTTCTCATAGCCTCTAAAGGGTAATTTAGAAGCAAGAATCATACAGTATCCTAGACTGATATTTAGAATTTGAGATGTGACTTTTACCATAAAGTGTCTGACAAGAGTTAAAGCTTAATTTTCCAGCATAAAGTGGGTTTTAATACACGAGCCGGTGGTAAAAGGGTTACATGAGATATTCTGCTCAGTTTTTCTCATTAAACACACAGATTTGGAATCGATGCTGCTTGAAGGTCTCGTATTATGCTTCTTCCTGCAGAAGGTGGATGAGGACAAGTGGGCTACTCACAGAGCCGCACCTCCAACACAGGTTCTGGTTTTGGGCTCCATACCTCAACAGACACACACAGGTTTTGAATTTCACATTTGCACATTTGCGCATAAGAAAAGGCTTTTACAAAGAAAATGAAAGTCTCATAACACTCATGGATGACATCGAAAAGACAAAAGATGCAAGTAAAGACTAAAACAACTCTAATGTGGCGTTCGATCAATCATGAATAAGGGATCACATCAGTCATGGTGAGTAACCATGACAACAGGAAGCTTGTTTACTTGTGGAAGCAGCGAATTAAAACGTCCAACACAGTCCGACACAGCCGGTGTGGGTACCAGATTGTATCGGGCTGCAATATTTTCCCCGGAAGTGTGCATTTTTTCCCCGCTATGGTATTTTAGTCAGAAGCAGCAGATCATAGTGGAGGTAAAAGGGAGAAGAAACATATACAAGGAATTATCAGAATTATCAGTGATCTTACTGACATAGGCTAAAAAATATATTGGAGTTAAAATATTTATTAGGGACTATTTTCATTAGACAATTGGAGATTCATCAGTGAGCTGAGAACAATAATAGCCTACTATATACAGTATAGGGTAAACAATCTTTTGCTTGCTGCATAGCAGTAAGCAGTTAAATATTTTGATCTTAATAGACATTTTAAATTATCGATTTGCTTTATTACATTTATTAATCATCAGTTTTCACAAGACGAAACGTCATCACGTACGGGGAGCCGGGAAAAAAAAGCAGGTGGGAAAAAAAAGCACCGACACCGGAACGCGGTAGGATTTATTTCACGAGACGCATCCAGGGCCGGTTCTAGAAAATGAAGACTACGGTGCATCTCAGATCAGAGGGGGTGCACATGCCTGGCACGTTATTCAACACTAAATTATGCATTTTCCCATAATTTCAAGCGGAATGATACTAGCAAAACAAGAATATTTAAAATGTATTTCAAATTCTTTATTGCAGCAATATTGCTGCAGAACAAAGAAAATGCTACATTTAGTCTGGGCTACCTCACCCATCAGACAATCTAGCAACAGATGTTTCTCACCCTGAAAATAAAACATAGAAATTCAAACTAATTTTATCTATACAGCTCAAAACCATCACTGAACATGACAGTAATTTCAAGTGGATGATACCAGTCAAACAATAATATTTAAAGGGTCTTTCAAGTGCATTTTTGCAGCAATATCGCTGCAGAACAAAGAAAATGCTACATTTAGTCTGGTCTACCTCACCCATCAGACAATCTAGTAACAGAAAATAAAACATAGCAACAAAAATAAATATAACCATAAATATAAACTTGCTGGCGTGGTTGTGCTTGAACAACTTCTGAATATCCATGGTTACTTTGTGTTAACGGAGCAGCAGAGAGCAGCGTCTTGCTGGTGCAGGAAACTGCTGGACGCAGATGAGTGACGGACACTGGCTGATTTATGGTTCCGCGTTGCACCAACGCAGAGCCTACGGCGTAGGATACGCGGGGACGCGAACGTACGGTGCACATCGCTGCGTACCCTACGCCGTCGATTTAACGCGGAACCATAAATCAGGCTTAACGCGCGCGCATTTGTCAGTTTTCTTTTCGTCTTTTCTACTAGGCATGCAAACACATAAACTGAGGGTGCAATACATGCTTATGCACCCTCGTAGAACCAGGCCTGGACGCGTCTGAGGATCGTATTCTGGTCGGATGTTGGACATCAAGTGCAAACAGAGTAAAGAAAGAGGGATTGAGGTTCTTCTTTGCAGGAGACTGTGTGATCTGTGGAGGAACATCCCTTCACCTCGGATGACGTTGACGTGAGACTTCATCCTTGTGCTACCAGCCCAACCCGCCTGCGACGTATCATCGGCTCTTCAGGCCACCAAGTAAGAGCCCGGTGACCTCGTCGCGACCTCCTGAGAAGAAAATGGCGTCTCCAACTTTCTGACAGACGGCCAACCGACTTTTACTCCAGATTTATCTGAGGAGACTGAAGCAGAAGCCATGTTCATTCATCCAGCATTAATGCATCATCATCTCTGACTGTAAAATCACATGGTGATGATTTGTTTATTTATTTAAACCCATCAACATCTACAGTGTTGTTGCAGTGAACGTCAGAAGAATGATAAACAAAATACAAAGCCTGATGGTGATTAACTGCATGAAAGAACAATGAAGATGAAATGGCTCATTTATTGGTTAAGCAGCCACTCTGCTCCTGCAACGATGAATAATCATGACTCGCTAATGACTCCAACTGCAGATCGAATTAAGTAAATAGTTATTCAATTCAGTTTAATTTAAATGAAATAGAAAAGTCCTTTCTGCACATATTTAGAGTATCTTATCTGAACAGGGAATACTGAGCTTTTCTTCTACTTCTTTTGTTCATAAATGGCATTAAATTAGTTTTTTCTTTCTTTTACATCTTAACAGTTTTAATATGCTGTTGCAGTTCATGGAAAAACAAGTATCCTAAGCTCAACATTTTTAAGAGAATTAACCGTTCAGTATTACGTCTGTGAGGGGATTTGCAGACAACTACACTGCAGGATGTAGGTATTTTAACATGCTCAGGTTAGTTTTTACAGTATAAACAGTTTTTTAATGTCCACTTTTAAACAACAACTTGACAGCATTTATCTGAGATTTCTGGTAACTCCTGGAAGAGTGACACATGTTCATCTGTTTGAAATCACTTGAAACTATCAGATGAAGACAGGAAAGTTCATTATAATGCAGCAGATACCACACATTTGTTGCGGGTGAGTGCAGAGCTGGTGATTCCAGCGTCCTCGCTTCAGTGGTGTGTGTGATGGATAACGATCAGGTTATTGGGATTCTGCTCAGAGCCTGAACCGGCCTCTCGCCTGCTAACCGACCTGGACTCTCGGCCTCGCAGGACGCAGCCGCCAGCAGAACTTAGAGTCTGCAAGTTGACATGCAGGTTGACATGCAGCGTCCCACAGAGGCGTGCAGTCTGCAGTACTCGAGTTGTAAAAGAAAATCAGGGGGGATGGTGGATTTTATCATATGGGGACAGATGATTTGTGCTGATTACAAATAATATAATATATTACAAATAATAGCAGTGACCAAAACACCTGCAGAAATACTGCAGGAATGACATAGCAGCAGTTAAATGCAACCTTCTGTAAGCTTTAAATATCCACTGGGCTTACATCAAATACATCAAAACACAACAATAAAAAACAGTTTTCTGAACTTATCAATATGGTTCTGTCCTTCACAGGATGAATGAATGAATGAAAAATTTATTTTCCGAACATGCTCAAAAAAAAATAAATAAATAAAAATAAAAAATAAATATATATATATATATATATATATATATATATATATATATATATATATATATATATATATATATATATATATATATATTTAAACCAAAGAACAATAGTTAAATAATAATCATAATAAATACAGTATAATACAAATCATAACAATCATAAACAAAAACATGCCTCACTGGCTTTTTTTTTTTTTTTTTTTTTCCTTTTTTGCATGCTCGAAATGGATAAGTAAAATGGATCAATGCAAAAACTCAAAATAAGAATATTTATCCTATTTCTAGTTAAAATGTCTCATTTTCACTGGAAAAAAACAACAATTTTCACCTGTTTCAAGTAGATTTTCACTTGAAATAAGTAGAAAAATCTGCCAGTGGAACAAGATTTTTTTGCTTGTAATGAGAAGATAAATCTTGTCCCACTGGCAGATTCTTCTACTTATTTCAAGTGAAAATTTACTTGAATCAGGTGAAAATTAGTTATTTTTCTGGTGATGACTCTAAATGTTGAAATAGCAGTAAAACCACATTCATTGATGAAATGACATAAGGGAAGGAAAGGGGGGATGGCAGTTTTACAGGGGGGGATGATTTGGACCGTTTTTATTTCAGGGGGGGATGCCATCCCCTCTCATCCCCCCTCATCCCCCCTCATCCCCCCTCATCTCCAGTACTGCCTGTCTGCAGCCCGGTCCAATCCAAGCATTTGAGGAGGGAAGAAGCTTGTTCTAAGTTTACTTGCATCTTTTGTCTTTTCAATGTCAATGACTTTCATTTTCTTTGCAAAAGCCTTTTCTTATGCACAAATGTGCAAATAAACCGTACAGTCTTCTCTGTCTGCCTTCAACACGACGACTGACAGAATCTGAATTTCTTTGTGTGCTCTCTCAGTAAATGTGCACACCGTATTAATCGCTGCTTGCTGTCTTCTGCTAATTAGTTTTTGGATGCCGTGTTCACAAAAACAGAGGCCTGTCAGTCATCTTAACCTGCAGGGTTGCTGGGTTTACTGTCCTTCACCAAACACTTGACAGGGAGGAGGAGAAACGCTGCTGTTCTGCTGAGAGAGCTGCCGTTTCAGCTGGTTTGAATGCACATTTACATAAGAAGATTCATGTGTAGCAGCTCCCAGTGTTGTCAAACGCAGAAGTCTTAATGGTCGAGGTCAGAGAAAGATGTTTGTTCTGGTTAATATATATGTTTTCCACCAGGATCCCCTACTTGTGCAGGCTGGCGTCCTTCCAATGAAAATCTGAACCAAACTGGTTCTTTCAGAAGATTCAGACGCAAACAATGAAAGGCTGAGCCTTCAAAGTCATCTTTTAATTGCTTTCAGTGGAGTAAAAGTGTGTACAACTGTCCTTTTATGTGAAACCGAGCACGTGACGGCCGAGCCGGAGGACGGGCCAGGACACACAGCGGGATATTAGCAGGTATCTCCCTGCGTCTCACTTCCTGGTTATTCTCTGACTCATCGGGTCGCTGTGTGATTTACAGCCAGTCAGACGCCTGGAGCAACTTCATGGGGAAAGTATCACATTTGTACCGCTGTCTTCATGAGTGTAGCACAAACACATGATGATGATGATGAAGATGATGATGAGAAAACAACAACAAAACAAAGAATTTCATCCTTTAAAACTTGCTATCTTGATTTACATGTGCCAAAAAAGGAGTAGGAAGAAGTGTAAACTTATTTAGTCCTACCCCCATTCACTGATCATTTAACCTGTATTTATAAATATCCACACACTGTAGGCTACTCACACTGCTAAGTAACATTATTATTATTATTATTATTATTATTATATACTGTAATTACTTACTTACTTATACATGCATACCTACATACACATAGTTGAATATTTCTATATATTTGTACACACATGCCCATATAAATATTTATATAAATATACTTATTTACACTATATATATATACAGTATATATATAATTTGCTGCCCATTTCTGTACATAAATATACACAGACCCATTCACCCAATAGTGTTATATCAGGCCACTAAAGCCGCTAAACCCCTTCCTCTTTGTACCTCGTGAGAATCCTGTTTTTATATTTGTTTTTAAACTGGTTAATGTTTGGACATTGCTTTAATTCTGAATCCATTCTGTTCCATAGTTTAACTCCACTGACTGATATAGAAAATCTTTTCATAGTTGTTCGTGTTCTACGAGTCTTAAAATTTAGAGTACCCCTTAAATTATACCTCCCCTCTCTGTCATAGCACACTTCCTGTAAGTGAGATGGTAATGAGTTGTTCCTAGCTTTATACATGAATTGTGCAGTTTGGAATTGTACTATGTCCAAAAATTAGATTATTTTAGAATTGAAGAATAATGAATTGGTGTGTTCACGAAAACCAGCCTTATGATTTATCCTTATGGCTCTTTTCTGCAGTATGAATAGTGGTTGCAGTGAACTTTTATACGTACTTCCCCAAACCTCTAAACAGTAACTTAGATAAGGCAAAACCAGGGAACAGAACAGAGTGCGGAGTGATTTATTATCCAGGAATTGCTTTGTTTTGGCCAGAACTGAGATGCCTCTAGATACTTTGTTGTGGATGTGTTTAATATGAGATTTCCAGCAAATCTTGTTGTCTATAATTACCCCAAGAAATTTAGTTTCATGTACTCTTTCAATGTTTACAATGTTGATGATGATGAGGGTTAAACATTCATGAAGATAATCCCCGCCCCTTACATAGCTCCTTCGCTTCAAGTGATAAACACACATATGAACCTACAGTATATCCAATCTAGCTTTTATTTTTTAAAGTTCATCGAGGGGAAATCAAAAAATATAAACTAAATGACCATTTGCACAGAAATTATTTATTAGAAAAGTTTCAGCTACGATTCAGATCACGTCATAATACAGAAATGTATTATCAACTACAATATTATTATTATTGGAAAAAAGAGCTTTGTCTAAGTAGATTTATATTAACAAAACACTACCAGACCACAACGTTTTGCTGTATTCAGGTAAAACTTTAACAATCCATTGGTTTTCACTCATACAGGAAGATCAGTCAGATACTTACTATTACCCCTTTTCCACCAAACCGGTTCTGGTCCAGTGCTGAGTTTGGAACCGGGCTTGTGGTATTGTTGCCTTAATCCAGTGGTTCCCAAACTTTTTTTGCCAGGCCCCCCTTTTGTACGTAACAGAATTTTCGAAACAAAAAAAAACAACTGTTTTCTGAACTTATCAATATGACTCTGTCCTTCACAGGATAAGTAAAATGGATCACTGCAAAAACTCAAAATAAGAATATTTGTCCTATTTCTAGTTAAAATTTCTCATTTTAGTAAAAAAATCTTATTACACTTAAAACAAGACTCATCACTGGAAAAAACAACAATTTTCACCTGTTTCAAGTAGATTTTCACTTGAAATAAGTAGAAAAATCTGCCAGTGGAACAAGATTTTTTTGCTTGTAATGAGAAGATACATTTTCAACCTGACCAGCTCCCAGAGATTGAAACAACAACAATACAAACAGGAGCCAAATTCTGAACATTTGCTCTACATAAATTACACCTTTAATCCCCACATGTTTTCAGTGATGTGAGTGGGCTTGCTTCATGTGTGCAACACATTTCTTTTTTTCCTTTTTACTGTACAATACAGTATGCATTACTTTCAACATATTTTTTTCCAAAAATAACCAGCTCCCTGAGGAAAAAAAACAGCAGCAACAGCTAAACAAATCATCAAAATTTCAACATTTGCTCTACAAAAATTACACCTTTAATCCCCACACCTTTTCAGTGACCGGGGTGGGCTTGTTCATGTTACAGATCCTCTCAAACCGGTTGCAGGTGAGAGATTACCACATGCATTTACCTTCCAGTAGCGCCGGGTAGTTGTGGGACCTGAAGTAGCAGGTCCCCCTAGTTTGGGAACCACTGCCTTAATCCGACCGATTTCAAATTTTTAAATATACACCTTAGCCCGGCTGTAGTTGAACAGAATTGAAGCTCTTGAGATCAAACTTTTAGTGCCAGATAATGTGTCCTAATCTGAGTTATTCCGGCATGTTTACCAACCCAGGTTTAGCCTCTCAATGTTGAGGAGGAGCAGCTCTGTGCTAAGCCTGAACTTCTCTAATACTCCTTTTCCACCAAACCGGGTCCAGAGCTGGTTCTGGTTCACAACTCGTTCAACTTGGGAACCATCTGAGAACCGGTTTGTTTTTACACATCTCGGGTGCTAAGGGGAGCCACGTCAGTTACGTCCAGTACTCGAGTTGTAAAAATAAATCAGGGGGGATGGTGGATTTTATCATATGGGGACAGATAATTTGTGCTGATTACAAATAATATAATATATTACAAATAATAGCACTGACCAAAACAGCTGCAGAAATACTGCAGGAATGACATAGCAGCAGTTAAATGCAGCCTTCTGTAAGCTTTAAATATCCACTGGGCTTACATCAAATACATCAAAACACAACAATAAAAAACACTTTTCTGAACTTATCAATATGACTCTGTCCTTCACAGGATAAGTAAAATGGATCACTGCAAAAACTCACAATCTTAACAAGAATATTTGTCTTATTTCTAGTTAAAATGTGTAATTTTAGTAAAAAAATCTCATTACACTTAAAACAAGACTCATCACTGGAAAAAACAACAATTTTCGCCTGTTGAAATAAGTAGAAAAATCTGCCAGTGGAACAAGATTTTTTTGCTTGTAATGAGAAGATAAATCTAAATCTTGGCAGATTTTTTTTTACTTATTTCAAGTGAAAATTTACTTGAAACAGGTGAAAATTGTCAAATAAGTTATTTTTCTGGTGTTATTTTTCTGGTGATGACTCTAAATGTTGAAATAGCAGTAAAACCACATTCATTGATGAAATGACATAAGGGATGGAAAGGAGGGATGGCAGTTTTACAGGGATCGTTTTTATTTCAGGGGGGGATGCCATCCCCCCTCATCCCCCCTCAACTCCAGTACTGGTTACGTCGCTGCAAACATCAGTTATGTCGCTGCGTTTAATATGGACTTGGTCCACGTAGCTCCTCTGTGGACACGTCTCTAAAAGACAGATTGTCTCCTCCTCAGACCCATGATGCTTTGCTGCATCCAGATTCATTCTTATTTGAAAATGTCTCCGTCTCCCAGTCTTGCTATTGCCGTTGGTCTGAATAACTCCGCCCCCTCTGTTTACGTAAGCGATTATTTCCTCTAGACCAGCAAAGACTTGGTGCTACCTTGGAACCGGTTCTTCTGGCCCGGAGCCAGTTCTTTGTCAGTGGAAACAGAAAGCCCGGTTCCAAACTCAGCACTGGCCCAGAACCAGAACCAACCTGGAACTGGTTTGGTGGAAAAAGGGGTATCAGAGCCAGCTCTGGAACCAGTTTGGTGGAAGAGGGGTATACTTGGAGCTGCACAACCGTTACACATTTTAGGTCACATGATACAGTTGATTGCACATCACTTACCCCCCCCAGCTGCATGAGAAGATGAATAAAACATCCCATCAGCAGTCACTTGGGAGCGTTTCCCTCGGTAACGGGGGGTTACCGAGTCTTCCCGGTGTCTCAGCTGACGGGACAGATGACCAGAGGTGCAGAGTTCGAACCGCCCTCATTGAGGCCACAGAAGAAGAACGGGTGGATTTTGCTGTTGAAGCTGCACCCAGTGAAGGAGTAGAGAAGAAGTGGCGCCCCCACGTCGTAGAAGGAGACCAGCCCCTCCTCGTAGTCCACGAACACCCCCACCTTCCGAGGGACGGGCCAGACGGAGAGGGAGACGGGCTCGTCGGCCAGGGCCTTGCAGTCGTACACGTTCCTCAGCCTCAGGACCCAGTAGCCGAACTGCGGCCTCAGCTTCACGTCCCCCTTCCTGTCGGCCGAGGCCCTGGCCACGCCCACATCCCACTCCGTCTTCCCCTCCACTCCAACCTCGAAGTAAAACCTGCCGGAGGAGAAGCTCTGCCGCGCTAGCACGCACGCGCACTTGGAGAACCTCCCCGGGTTCTCCGGGCACTTGGGCCCCACGTTCCCGCAGTGGACCTGCTTTTCGTCGTCCGTCAGGACGAGCCACGGATGCGCCGTGTAGGGGTCGAGGGTCAAGTCCACCGCGCACTGGCGGACCCTCCCCAGCTCGGCCTGAACCAGCGCCTGCATCCGGTCCTTCAGCTCCTTCTGCAGGTATTCCAGAGCTCTCATCATGGCCCGCACCGCCGTGCCCTCGTAGGAGGGCGGCTGGACCCCGACCCGGGCCAGGTCCTTGGTGCGGGGGGCCTCCTTCAGGGAGGGGAACCTCCGGAGAACAGTGTGGTGGTCGTCAGAGCTCATGAGCTGCTCTATCTCCGAGCTTCTCCTCGTCAGCTTGGATATCTCCTTGTTCAGATGTCCGACGTGGCCGTCGGCCCGGGTCTTCAGCGCCCGCTGCTTCCCGTCCGTCTCCTCGTTCAGCTGCGCCAGTTCTCTCTCCGCAAACGTCTTGAGAGTGGTGAAGACCTGGACGCCCTCCGCCTTCTCTCTGTCCGCGTTGTCGTTGCCGGTCCAGAGCGACCCCGCGATCTCCTGGATCTTCTGTTGTCTCAGTTGGATCATCTCCTGGAGGTGAGCGTTGGTTTCCCCCAACGTCACCTTCTTCTCCGCGGACTCCTCCGTCAGCGAGGCGAAGGCGTGGCCCTTGTGGTCGAAGACGGGGCAGTGGGAGCAGACGCAGGCCTGGTCCGTGCGGCAGAACAGCTCCAGGGGCTTGTTGTGCTTGTGGCAGACCCGGTCCTCCACGTTCAGCACCGGCTCAATCAGGTGGTGGAGCTTGAGCCGCGGGGCCGTCAGGTGCGGCTCCAGGTGGACCTGGCAGTAGGACGCTAGGCAGTCCAGGCAGGTCTTCAGGGCCCTCAGCTTGGGTCCGGGGCACACGTCGCAGGCGGCCTGGCCCGGCCCGGCCGCCCGCGTCTCCTGGAACTGGCGCCGGAAGTCCCGGACCACCTCCCGGATGAAGGTGTTGACCCGCAGCTGCGGCCTGGCGTCGAACTTCTCCTTGCACATGGGGCAGCTGTAGCGGTCGCTGAAGTTCCAGTTCCGGGTGATGCAGCCGCTGCAGAAGTTGTGTCCACACGGCGTGCTGACCGGGTCGTTCAGCACGTCCAGGCAGATGGGACACAGGAACTGGTCCGTGTGCTGCAGACTGGCTCCCGCAGACATGCTTCCTTCCTCAGGACAAAGGTCCACCGGTGAAAAAACAGGAACCGTAACTCCTGTAACACTTCTGTTAACGACAGGAGCTTGAATATTTACCCACCGGGGGATTTGGTCGGGGGACAAGAGAGGGTTTGTCCCGGCTGCAGCCGACGGTCGCTCCGGTAAACTTTAAGGGTGTGAGTTTGAATCTTTCTGTCCCGTCTAGCTCCGCCTCTTTTGCTGCAGTCAGTTAAGTTTCGCTTTCCAGCTCCAGTCGTGATAAATGATACTAACGTTGCACAATCATTACATAACCAGCATTTCTGTGGCTGTTTACTTTAGCTCTTAAAAAGAGTTAAAATTACAAACAAAAACCGGTTAAACATGTCTTATCTTTTTTTTCTTCTTCCTTAAAGTCTGAGACTCTTTTTCCTTCTTTTTCTTCATGTTTTTACAGATATAAGGCCTTTCAGAGGTTTTGAAAAGTCTTTCACTGGTCGTTCCTCCTAAAACATGACAGGAAGTGTTGCTGAAAAGTTCTGCTTTAAACTTTAACCCTCGAAACCCTCGAGTGCTCAGATCTGACTGATCTGTTGTTTGGTAGAAATAAATGTTTCTCTGAGTTACTAAACTCCCGAGGCAGTTTCCTCCATCCTTGTGAGCACTCCTCTACAAGTCTGTGTTTTACATGATTTTAACTGCAAAGCTTTGGTCAACACTGGTTGTTTTGAAAGTGATTGATATGTGTAAATGACCCTACTAATATATATTTTTCTATATTTATACTCAGAGGAACCAGCAACAACAGGCCAGAAGCCTATAAGCCAGTTTTCTCTGCGGTTTGAAGCTTTTTTTTTTTTTTTACATATACAGGACTGTCTCAGAAAATTAGAATATTGTGATTTTCTGTAATCCAATTACAAAAACAAAAATGTGATACATTCTGGATTCATTACAAATCAACTGAAATATTGCAAGCCTTTTATTATTCTAATATTTCTGATTATGGCTTACAGCTTAAGAAAACTCAAATATCCTATCTCAAAAAATTTGAATATTCTGGGAATCTTAATCTTAAACTGTAAGCCATAATCAGCAATATTAAAATAATAAAAGGCTTGCAATATTTCAGTTGATTTGTAATGAATCCAGAATGTATGACATTTTTGTTTTTTTTAAATTGCATTACAGAAAATAAAGAACTTTATCACAATATTCTAATTTTCTGAGACAGTCCTGTATATGAAGGGTATAAGGGGGGGCATCTGCTGCAAATCTGAAAAAAGAGAAAGACAAGAAAACACACAACAGGCACACAAACCTTTGGAATCTGCAGGAGAGAAAAACAAACAAAAACAGAAACAGGCGGAGACACAAGCAACAACTGTTCCAGGTCTGTAAAACTGAATCAGGACTACTGTGGTGCCCCGATGAAAGCGGGAACCCCCCTGCAAAAGGTGTGCGGGAGCGGAGACGGGTACGGAGCATGAGAACCCCCCAACTATGAGCCACCCAGACAAGTCCAGCATAGAGCTCCAAACCCAGGCTGGACAACGGACACCCATTCACACAGACACTAACATATACTCAGTGCGTGTACATGGGAAGTTTAATTCAGAATTAAAATTAAATCTGATTTAAAATGAGTAAAAATTACCACGTAAACACCTAATTCAGAATTAAAATGGCCATTCCGAATTAAACTTAATTCCGAAGTAAGTTGCTGGTTTATTCCGATTTTAAATCTGCATAGAATAATTCCGTGATCATGTAAACACTCATTCCTCTTTAAATTAATTCCGGTCTTTCTTTCTGCTCGTTCCCTCGCCCGTCTGTCTCCATGACGCTTATATTCCGCGCTGGGCTTGTTTTCCAAACAAAGTTTCAAGATGGCAGCACGCAGTAAACGGTGGTCAAGAGCAGAGACCATTTATTTAATAAATAGCTTGGAGGACCTGGAAATAATTAAAAGAACAGATGGCAGGAAACATAAAAGTTGTGAGCTTTTCAAAGTTGTAGCGGCTAAGTTTGTTTTTCTTCCAGTAGACGTAACTTCCGGTCCCCCCCCTATCCAATCAGAACCTTCCCAACCCCCAGACCATAAGTGGAATTGGATAAAGCCGATCAAACGTGTTTTCCAAGTAAACCTCAATTCGGAATTACTATTTCCATGTAAACTTGAAGGAAATTAGTTTAATTCGGAATTATTAATTCCGTTCATGTAACCGTGAACAGTGAGTGAACAGGCACAAGAGATATGGACAAATTAATTACCAATGAATAAATACCATAATAGACTTTCATGAAGAAAGGGCTTTGTGGAATATGATTATGTTGAATAAATAACACTGACCTGAGTCCCCAGATGACCCTTTTGATCAAGCAGGCCCACGTAGCAGTCGTGGCCCTAAACAAGGAACCGGTTCTGTGTTCTTTTATCTGTTTTTCTATTTTACTCTGGTTTCACAAGCAGAGCACTTCACTCTCAGACACCAGGTTTACTCGTGGTTCCTAGAGTTCCTAAAGGTGGAAGGGGAGGAAGAACCTTCAGGTACCGGGCTCCTCTGGAAGCAGACCCCCCCCCCTCCACCTTTAAGATGACGCTTAAAACCTTCCTAGTTGATTAAGTTTACAGCTTAGACTGCCGGGCCACCTCCCATGATGCACCTCTCCTCACTCTGTTCTCTCCTACTCAGAGCTGGGTAGAGTATCCAAAAATTGTACTTAAGTAAAAGTACTGTTACTTCAGAATAATAGGACTCAAGTAGAAGTAAAAAGTAGTCATCCAAATAATTACTTGAGTAAAAGTAAAAAAGTACTTGGTGAAAAAACTACTCAAGTACTGAGTAACTGTTGAGTAACGTCTGATTTATTTTTTTTAACAACCATTCAAACAGACAAAAGTACAAAATAATCATCTTCAGGCAAATTAAATCAATACAATAATAAGATAAATTAAAATTAATAAAAAATAAAAAATAGCTTAAATTAAAATAACAGAATAAACAGAATAAAAAAAATAAATTAAGCACAAGTAGCACAAAATGTGAAGCCTTTGTACTTTTCTTTTTTAACCAGGCAGAACTAGAACAAACATGAACTCATAGAAACTCTGTGTGTGTTTGAGTCTGTGTAAATGTGACAAAACATGCAAAAACAAACATTTTTCCCAAAGAATCACCCAGTGATGTCATGAGATTGACGCGTACGCGGATAAAAGGGATAAAAGAAAAGTAACAGCTCAACGTAGCCTAATGTAGCGGAGGAAGAGTAACAGTTTCTTCTTCACAAATCTACTCAAGTAAAAGTAAAAAGTGATTAGAAAAATAGTGATTCAAAACTACTCCTAAAAGTACAAAATTTCCCAAAACTTACTCAAGTAAATGTAACTCGTTACTACCCAGCTCTGCTCCTACTCTACTAATGACACCATCGTTAGTTGATCTGTTGTTCTTGTTCTCTCCTCCGAACGCCCCACCCGTCCCCACCGGTCGCCCCGGTCCCCCTTCCTCAGGCTGGTTCTGCAGGAGGCTGCTTCCTGTTAACGGGGCGGGGTTTTTCTTCCCACAGTCGCCTGCTGCTGCATCAGGATTGTATCAAAGAAGTGTTTTGATGCAAACTTCAGGTCTCCAATATTTATCATTTTTGTTATTTTATTGGTTTTGCATTGATGGAGTTGAGCTGCATGGCTGAAGCACCTCCAGATGACATTAGTTGTGATTTTGGTGCTTTATAAACTAACTAAATTGATCGAGGACTAACAGTATTGAGCATCCACTTCGGTTTCACTTCGGTCAAAGATACTCTATACAGAAGATCACCGTTTACCGCTTCTGCCAATGGTATGAAATGGTAAACACTTCCTGTCTCCTAAGTGGGCGTGGTCGCCCCTCTCCCCACATCGTTTTGGAACATACAACACTAGATACAGTACAACTTTAATATTTGCGCCTTATTTTGCCGCTCGTTTTTTTTTATCTGATACTTTAATTTCTGATATCAACCCAGTACAAGATCATCGGATCAGTCTAATATTCTTTTTTCTCTTCCAAAAAGACTTCAATAATAACAATAACAGTATTATTAAGCAAAGAAGCAAGTTTTATTTTAGTTTTAAACTTCATTTTATCCGATGAGAAAACGACTTTGGCAGTTCTGCAGTGACCGACGACTCTGAGCAGAGCTATGTATTATATTATATTATATTATATTATTAGCTATGATGCCAAATCTCGCGAGAGTGTGTTGCTCAGACAGAGGCAGGTCTCAAACAAAGTTAATTTTCTCCTAATCTGTCGGTCTGAAAATTTCCATTTTGGTGTCAGAATGTTCAGAAGGTTTGTGGCTTTTGAAAAATGTATCCCATATTTACTTAGGTTACTATGGGGCGAAGGAATTGGTAATAATCTGTGCTCACGTTCACTTTTCCCATAGGACTCAATAGACTCAGGACCTGCTGTTAGTCTCCTAAAGGGGCGTGGCAGTCACGTGACACAGATACAGGAAACACAACCGTAGTGGGCTGTCTCGTTTATTGAACGTCTCTGCTTCGATGTTTGTTCTCATTATCTTGATTTGAACGAGGTACAGTAAATATGCAATCTCGGGAACGCCTGATTATCTTTTTACAGCCTTTTGCTCTCCGGCCGGAGTCCAAAGCTCGCGCCGCCCGGCCCAACGCCCCCACATCTTCCCTTCGTTGGGTTCGTTCGACTGAGACAGAAAGAAAAGTGTTTAGTTTCACGTCACGGTGACCAGTTTGCAGAGGTGTCAAGTAACGAAGTACAAATACTTTGTTACCTTACTTAAGTAGAAATTTTGGTTATCTATACTTCACTGGAGTAATTATTTTTCAGACGACTTTTTACTTTTACTCCTTACATTTTCACGCAATTATCTGTACTTTTTACTCCTTACATTTTAAAAACAGCCTCGTTACTCTATTTCATTTCGGCCTTTAATAAAAACTATCCAGTTAAATTGCTCCATCCGGATAGAGTGAATTTGGTTGTGGTTGTTTCAGATGTTCTTGTCCAGTTTTGTTCTTACATCCGTTCCCTCAGATTCCTGCAACTAAACTTGGATGTACATTCCAATAAAGGTTAGGATAAATGATAACATGCCTCTGAAGTTTGACTTTTTGCACCATTACAATACTTATAGGCAACTAGTCATCATATCTTCTGCTCTCTGAAACACATGTTAATGCTCAATAGTACACATATATGGTTCTTTAATATATTTGCATTATACTAAGATGCATTCATTTTCAATGGCTTTTGTCCTTAATTACTTTTTTCCCCCTTACGTTACTTTTACTTTTATACTTTAAGTAGTTTTGAAACCAGTACTTTTATACTTTTACTTGAGTAAAAAACTTGAGTTGATACTTCAACTTCTACAGGAGTATTTTTAAACTCTAGTATCTATACTTCTACCTGAGTAATGAATGTGAATAATTTTGACACCTCTGCCAGTTTGTGGTCGTTGGAAACATTTCAGGCTGCAGTGCAGATGGAGGTTCAGGGATCAGTTTAACGTGTCCAGGGTGGGAACGGGGCTCAGACCCGGTCAGGGCTCCTACAGGAGGGTCAAACATTCCGGCGGACTGGTGTAAATGCTTCTCTCCCTCGTACGCATCATCATATCGTCCTTGAAGGAAAAGTGATGAGCGTATGAATCCATCGCTGACGTCTGAAATCCCTCGCCGAGGCGTCCGGCAGCACGCCGGCGACAGAACCTCCACGGGGAGCCGGCAGGTTTATAGGTCACTCCTTCCAGACCTTTTAGACCTCGCATGGCCAGGCGAGCATTCACACATGTGCAGACCAACCACACGGACGGGTTTACTCTGGACCACGGACCAGACCGGATCAAAGACGGCTCTGTGTTTAGAGACTCTGAAGAGAAACGGTAGAAAATTGAAGAATTCACGGCCGAGAAATAAAATGTTCCCCGTTAATGAATGTTTTATTTTACTTTGGCACAAGTTTTAGCTCAGTATGGCCTAAAAGAGGAGGAGCTTCAGATGCAGGTCTTGAGGTGGGACTTTCTAAAAGTGGATAGAGGCAAGAAGGATAAATAAATAAATAAACCACAGAGATGAAAACATGTCTCTCTTCTGAAAGAAAATGTTAATAAGAATAGTTGCTGAGGAAAGTTTCATGCTCCGTTTTAAAGACAATAACATGTTTGTGGATAAAATCATCCGCTGATCTTTGCCTGAGACAAATATTTATTAGTTTATGCTGGATTTGTAGTTCTTTCTTCTTAGTTCAAGACCACTTTTTTGTGGTCTTGGTCTTGTCTCAGGTCTCTCCAGGTCTCAGACTCGGATAATTAAGATGCCGTTGCAAACCAATGTGACAGAATCTGGTGATCAGCAGTTCTTCAGTGTAATCTAATTACTATAATGTTAAATAATTTAATTTCAAGTCCATAATATCTAAAATTCAGGTTTCATGTCCAAATTAAATCCAATTTAAAGAGGACCTATTATGGCATCTAATACATATTTTAAACAGGCCTTGAATGTCTTAAAAACAAGCTTTTGATAGTTTTTTCTAAATAAATTAGAAATTCAGCCTCTGAGCCATGTCTTTATCTTCCCATTCTCTAACCTCATTATCTATGCGGGATTCTGAGTGGGCGGGGCTATGATAATGAGGCTCTGTGCTGATTGGCTGCCTGAATGACGCATAGCAGGGGAGGGCACAAAGACAGAATACAGACATTTGTGTTGGTTTTTACAACCAACAACAGAGCAATTCGCATGTCTAGCTAGAACAGACGCCATCACGATACACCGCTACGAAAAGATGGCGGAAGCTCCGGCCGGCGGAGTTAGTTGTTGTTGTTCTATGACGGGAGCAGAATCTTATTGGCTCGTAGATCCACATCACACTGCTCATCCGGGCGGCTGTACAGACACTGCAGAATTTGGTTGTTTCATCCTTCTCATAGTTGACAGGCTGAGGGGAGACCACTTTATATATGTTAAAGCAAGAGAAAAACCTGTTTTTCATAATAGGTCCCCTTTAAAGGAGCTTGAGGCTCCTTTAAAGAAATGAGACTCTCTAGCGCCACCCTTCGCCACAACAGCCGTTGGGGGTACTGCAGCCAACAGTGAAGCCGGCACGGGAGAACGGGGAGAACGCGCATGCAGCGTCATGTGACGTCACATCCGCAGGACAGCGCGGGAAATTCGGGACCGAATTGCAGCACATTTTGCAGCACACAGCCTGTTCAAGGCAAAGGAGAGATACGCTAGAGGACTCATTCTTTTTGGTTTGGAACGCTTCATCTGACATCATTACTAGAAAACTTAAAACGTATATGATTTTTTTTTCATAAATCCTGCCTCAATCTCCTTTAAATCAGTAAAATTTACTATTCATGACTTTTCTGAGGTGGAGGGGGGTGTTGGAGCTGGTTATTCTGCTAGAGGACTAGGCTAGAGGTCAATCCCTAAAAGCACTGGAGTCAATCCTCCAATAGTGTAGAATAGCGGTAGTGCAGTCGCCACACATATCTGATCTCAGATGGATGGAAACATTTATAGTGAGTTCAACATCATCATCCACTTCTCTGTGTTATTGTGCTGCAGTTGAATACAAGCTCATATGGAAACTAGCTGATGTTTAGGTGCTGATGTTCTACAATCACGCAGGATCAAGACATTACTACATTTCTGTTTGGTCTGGAGCTGAACTAGTCTTGGTCTTGATACTCTCTGGTCTTGGTCTCGGTTTAGTATATATAAGTATATATGCATCTTTTGATGTACTTGAGTTTTATTCTTAAATAAGAGTTTGCTGTAAACCTCTAAACTTCCTACGAGCTCCAACCCTCCTGTTCTGTGGGCAGAGCGACTGTTTGAAGTCAGATCCATCATTACATCTTTCCTTTCTCCAAACCACACAAAGACGCTGATTAAAAAGAAGAAGCACAAACTCACGACTGAAATCAGAAGAAAAATGTGCTTTGATGTGTTTAATAAAGAAAGAAAAGGGACACAGTAAATCATTCAAATACATTTATTACAGTTTCTGTGTCTGTAGCCGGAGGCTTCGCGACACCAAGAGCTTTGAAGACAAAGGAAAACGGAGACCAACATTTACCCAGCTATTTTACATTAATGCGAAGAAATTTAAGTTTGAATTGAGCGGCTGGAAGTAATAAAGTTATAGTTCTGGTACGGTGATGTTCAGGTTTACAGGAGATCAATGTTCAGTGAAGCCCTCAGCTTCATTTCAGCGCTGCCACGACATGTCAGACAAATTCACAGTAACGTTTCAGTCTCAAGTCTGGATACATTCTTATGAGAGCCGAGTCACTCAACACGGATCTGAGGATCAGAAACTTTGATGGAGGAGAAAAACAACCCAAATGAGCCGGAGGACAGATCAAAGGAGCCTGGAAAGATGCAGCCGAGACACGAAGAACCTTCGAACCCTCGAGCTTAATTAGTGCAAGATCAGCTCCTGTGTCGCCGACTGGTCGGAGACATCAAAGGAAGCTTACAGTAACAATAATAAAATGGACTGAATCAAACATCTTTGCAGGTGTGAGACGCAAACGAAGCGCTCAAACTCACACGACGGGGGAATGGCATTTAAAAAAGTAAAAAAAAAAACGAGAACAGACACAGTTGTGGACAATAAAAGAACATTTCAACTACAAAGAAAACGCTGAACCTTACATTCTGAGCTGTGTTTACTCACAACCCCCTCACCCCTCCGTCACCTCCAACATCAGCATCCGGAGATGTCCCTGGTTTTGTTGCGCCGCTGGAAGCGGGTCTCGGCCGGGTCGAACCCTTGCTCCCGGGCCCCGAACAGAGCCCAGCGCGGGGTTTTAGCCATGTAGTCCAGAGCCGAGAAGCTCCGCCGGCCCCCGCTCTCCTCGTAGCCGCGGACCAGCTCCTGGAAACGCTCGTAGTCGATCCACGTCCACCACTCGCCCTCCACCCTGAACTGAGACGGGGACAGAAGGAGCAGACGGAGACGTGAGGGACGGCAGGGATCCAGTCGGGTGCCGATCACACCAACGGACAACCATTGGTTTGTTTTTTATTGGATGGCCGCCTTGGCGCCCACTAATCTTCCTGGGGTCCATAAAGTACATAAAATATTACATAAATGATAACATCTAAGACATAAATACATAGTCATACATTCCTAGAATAACTACACTTATAGTAAAAACAACAATAACAACAACAATTAAAGCTGCAAGCAGCGATGAACGGGCCCTCGCACTCATGGCCACCGCCCCCCATAAGCATATCAGAAACGACACCACCCACGACTTCCTATGTCAAACCATTCAAAAGTTATGGCAGAAAATAGGGACAACCAATCAGAAGAAGGGGCGGGGCTAATTCAGGCCAATGAAGGTCAAGGACTCCATACAGAGTCCGATGACACCACCCACGACTCTCTATGTCAAACCATTCAAAAGTTATGGCAGAGAAAAGTTTTCTAGGGGGCGCTGTTGAGCCGTTAGGCCACGCCCATTAATGCAAACCATGAAATATCAAATTTATCACCAGACCTGGCTTGCATGCAAAATTTGCTGACTTTTGGGGAACTATCAAATATGGACCAATCAGATGAAGGGGGGCGAATGTTCAAAATGGCCGACTTCCTGTTCGTTTCGGCCACGGCGCCAAGAGACTTTTCTTTTAGTTGCGACATGATACAGGTGTGTACCGATTTTCGTTCATGTACGTCAAACCGTATTATGGGGCTTGAGGCACAAAGTTTTTTCTGTCTGAACCAATCAGATGAAGGGTGGGCGCGCTTTTTGGCGTCTAGCGTCGCCACGGTAACGCTTTTGAAAGAGAAAAGTAATGCTTGTTGTCGGAGGAAGGAGACGCACATTTTGATGTATAACACACCTGGGGGCACGTTACGGTTCGGGCCGTATTAACTGCCGAAGGAATGGCATAAATTTCGCCAAAATGACACGATTAATTCAAAATGGCCAACTTCCTGTTCGGTTTCGGCCATGGCGCCAAGAGACTTTTCTTTAAGTTGCGCCATGATACAGGTGTGTACCGATTTTCGTGCATGTACGTCAAACCGTATTGTGGGGCTTGAGGCACAAAGTTTTCTAGGGAGCGCTGTTGAGCCACACAGGTGAGCGGAGCTCAGCGGCGGACGAGAGGCCGCCTGCCGCAGGGTTCGCGCTGCGCAAACCCTGCCCGAATTGAACATTGTTTAATTTCACCGTGCCGCGCTGGGACGACACGCACGTCCAATAAGAGAGAAGGTGGTGGAGGCTGTGCTGACTCTTCTCCTTGCGCCGCGGTAGCACATACACGATGAATGGAGTTGTATCGGTTGCTGTTTGGATCATGTTCTCACTACAAATAAAAAAAATTAACCGTTTCAGGTCTCGAATGGAATCGAGCCTAGACCACTTCTCCTAGGTGATCTCGGCTTACTTGTTTTGTGCCGTTTCCGAGCGCGATTGCTGTGTTCACATATACCAAATGTTCCGATCTTTAGGGGGAAACGTTCCCTGTTTCGGAACAACTGCTCCAAACGGGACAGGTGTGAAAGCACCCCATTAGAGGAAACTCAATGACCACAGAATGACTCATAAAGCTGAAGCCCTCCTGCTGGAGACGCCTCAGCGACGTGAGGATGCTGGCGGTTAATCCTGCTTTCTCTCCTCGGTCATCTTCCTAACGCCGCCTGCTGCATCGCTAACGAGGCCTGAGAAGAGGAGGGAGAGGAGGAGGGAGAAGCCTGTGGGAGAGTAATGTTTCTGGTGATGAGGGAGGATGATATTTATTCAGAGCGTCTCTGGGAAAAGCGTTTCTGCCTCCGAGCAACGCAGCAACGCCGGGCTTTCTGGGAGGAGGCCGAGGCGGCGTCCGTGCTGCGATGACGGCTTCTCCAGCGGAGCATCTCCATTAACGCAGGGACACAAATCACCTCCACAGCACAAGACCGCAGACGGCCAACGCCAGGCCGCCGGATATCATCTCTGAATGTAATTACCCCGACCACACGGCTCTGGCAACGATGCTCCGCTGTGGAGGTGTAAATCTGAGCAGGTGCAGGGCGGGAAGCAGAAGACCCGGGTGTAACTTAGTCAGATCTTCTGACATTTGTGCTCAACAGCGGCAAATCAGCTGCAAATCAGCTGCACATCCACCATCTAACCACCAGTTTGACTTCACAGGGGAATCAAATGCAGCAAAAGCAGAAACAAACTAGTGCTGTGAAGTGATTACAATTTTTTGCAATTAATTAAGATCTGTAATGAATGAATCTAATTAATCTCTTTTTAATCTAAAACTTGCTGAGAAAAGGCTGCTATGTAGCTTATCTGTGTGGTCAAGAAAATGTGAACTTTTTCAAATGCAGCCTCACTCACTGCAAAAACTCAAAATCTTACCAGGAATATTTGTCTTATTTCTAGTTAAAATGTCTCATTTTTAGTCAAAAAATCTCATTACACTTAAAACAAGAGTCATTACCAGAAAAATAACTTGTTATTTGACCATTTTCACCTGTTTCAAGTAAATTTTCACTTGAAATAAGTAGAAAAATCTGCCAGTGGAACAAGATTTATCTTCTCATTACAAGCAGAACAATCTTGTTCCACTGGCAGATTTTTCTACTTATTTTAAGTGAAAATCTACTTGAAACAGGTGGAAATTGTTGTTTTTTCCAGTGATGAGTCTTGTTTTACTAAAAACATTTTAAATAGAAATAAGACAAATATTCTTGTTAAGATTTTGAGTTTTTGCAGTGTATAATAACTAGTGAAATCGATCATGTTGTTCTGATTTGCATTTGTAGTTATTCTATATTGTCGCCGTGCCTCGTGTCCAAGACAAATTTCTCCTAAGGGAGACAATAAAGATCCATCTATCTATCTATATGTATTAAGAAATAGAATAATCAATACAAAGAGACAGAGTTATTCCATAAATGTATTTAAAAAAAACAAGCATTTACATTTAACCCTTGAAGTCTAGGTGTGGCGGCTGCCGTACCTTGCCATACCCAATTGACAATTGAGTGCAGATCAAAAGATTGATATATAACAACAAAAAAAGGTGGCTTTATAATGTAATCTGTTTATTTATTTTTTTAACTGACTTAAACAGATGCAGTCCTAGCCGTTTACGTCCACTAGAGAGATCATTCACCAGCCTCTCGGCCCCAGACTTGACCGTTGTTTTCCGCCCACAACTCAAGCACAAACACAGATTTCAAAATAAAGGCCACTCACTAATAGAAAAAGTAAAACTACAGATTAAAAAAGAGATTAACCGATTAAAAAAAAACAACTAAATATAAAAATGAATCGCAATTAACGCGCTAATTTGATATCCCTTGAAAAAAAACATACAATGCATGTATGCATTGTATGCAAGTCCTCTTGTTTGTCTGTTTGTTTGTGCAAAAATGGCCCGTGTTTATGATTCTAGACTCATTAATATTTAAATTGATGCAAGAAGGATGCGAGAGGCCCTTCTGGTGGATCTTTAGGTCCTCTAGTAACAGTAAATGTTAATATATCCTAATCAATAGCAGAATAAACAGCTATAACTTTAATTAGACTTGAAACTGAATTAGTCCAGCTGACAGCAGCGATCCGACAGTCACCTCAACGATCTGAGGGAATTGTGGGTTTTCTACCCAGTCTGTTTCTTCTCGAGAAGATAAAGAAATAAAAGCAGAAGGAGGTGAGACGAAGGACAATTGGGACGGTGGAAAGAGTGGACTGAAGGACGAGGAGGAGATGAAACAGATGAACGGAACCTGGCGATGATGTGTCGACGCAGGAGGACGTGTTGCTGCTTCCTAAACGCAGACGGACACGTGTGCATGTCCTTAAACGCACAGCAGACATGAATATTTCACATCTGCGGTGCGTGTTTGAATTAGGAATGGGGGATATTTTACCCTTCACGATGTACCGTCAAAAAAATTCCCCACGGTAAGAATTTGTCATCTCGCGGTAAAAAGGATACATTTCCGTGCATGAAGTTTTTGTGTAACAAACATGGCGGAAGGCAGATCTGAGAGCGAAGAGCTCGTCGTTAAACGAGGCTCCAGCTCCAGCTCTGGAACTGATTTGGATTTATAAAGATAGACGAGGAGCAAACATAATCTATTATGTGCAAAGTCTGCAAAAACAGAAGGAAATGGTTGTTACATTTTGATATAACGTTTGACTATTACGAAAAAAATTGCAATAGTATCTCATTTTTGGAATGTTCTAACCACAGGTTAATTTACACATTTTATTTATATTAGAAGACGTCATCACTGATAGGGTTTTATTTTCAGTGAACTTTTATTTATTTGTCCTGTTTCTTTATTTATCAGGTTGTATTTTTTTCTATTTTGTGATTTTATAAGCTAGGAAAACCCACTGTTATCCCACTGTTTAAGCCATGCAGTTTGAATAAATGTTGAATCTGTTCTTACATTTGAAACTTGTTTCATTTGAGTCATTCCAGTTTTGCAGTACAGATGTACTAATTTAATTGGTTTTTATTAATTCAATGTAATTGGTGTAGTTTAGTAGCATTTAGTATCTTTTAGAGCAGTGTTTTGGGGGCTCCAAAGACTGAATTTGTTTATAGATTTATAGTTAAAAAGATGGAGTTGAATTGGTATTTTTTTTTTTTTAATCGTCATTTTTATCGTTATCGGGATAAATGCCAGAAATTATCGTGATACATTTTTTAGTCCATACCGCCCATCCCTAATTTAACTTTTAAACAAACTCTGTTTCCTTTTTAACGTGATTCGGATGAGCTGATCGGAGATCTGTCACTTCAAAGCTTCAACAACGAGTCTATTTACTTAGCAAAGCTCTTTATCATGTTGGACTTTTATCATAGCCTCCGGCGGGCGGGGCCTGCAAAACAAGCCGCGCCCTCCCGACGGTGCACGACTCCACACATAACGGCAGCTTCTTGGTTATAAAACCTTTCACATCTTCCTTTGCCATGGTGTCAGCAGCAGGAGGAAGTATTTCAAATGAAAAGCATCAGGCATTTCTTTCAGGACACCGCTGATTTAAGCTGCTTGTTTCAGGCTGCACCTGCAGTAGGGATTTCTGGGTAATGTGTGAACGTTATTGTCCGGCAACAGCTTGAATAAATGATTAACATTTGGACGTCACTCAAATGGGTGAACGTGCTTTTCTTTTACGAGCTGCCGTGCCTGCAATTAAAACCTGATCATCACCTCAGGGTCAGACTATTTATGATGCGAGTCTGTGCTCATGGGTATTTAATCGTGTGTGTGTGTGTGTGTGTGTGTGTGTGTGTGTGTGTGTGTGGTAGGGGTCGGACGCTGCCTCGCACACGTATTTACAGACCCAGCTCCATCCCAGGATCCGGGCCGATAAGGCGCAGGGCTCCAGTCTAACAGATGTCACAAGCAGGCCAGCTGACAGTCTTACCTGGGCCCCGGGCAAAATAATCTAAGATGGGCCCCCCTGCGCACGGATCTCTCCTTCTCCCTCTCCCTCTCCTCTCCCACTGCTCTTCAGGTTTTTATACAAGCTAATGGACGTTAACATTAGAGCTAGCCAGTTAGGTTAAGTTACAAGGTTGGTAAACGTTCACTGCGCTGTTTCTTACCTTGCTCTACACTGACTTTATGAATTCCAGCTTCACCGTCACCCCCTTTTTAAAATATTTATGTAGAGAATCTATGAGGCCTCTATTTTCTTCTTCTCTTCTTCTCTTTTCTCTTCTTTTCTGAGCACCGGACTTGTGCTGATCGGACATTTTGACCATTCTAATGGTTGAATTAAATGATAACATCAAATTTTGATCAGCGGCCAAACCATTTTTGTGTTGGGGGTTCTTGACCACAAGGACAATTAGGAAGAAAACAAATAACAAGCTTTTATGTAACTCAAATACTACATATTTTTTCCACAAATAGGCATATTTTGAAGCATTTTGAAAAATTATTCCATAATTTAATGAGGAAAAAAAAAAAAAAAAACTTTTTTTTTCAGTTCTGGGCACCCCCCCCCACCCTGGGCCCGGGACAACAGACTCGTTTGTCCCCCCCTATCGGCGGGCGTGGTCACAAGTACTCAACATCTGGAAAAAACAGCCTCCATCACCTCCAGCAGCACTGTAGCACGAATAAATCCGTAAAACAAGCAGGGAAAAGTATGTGTTTCTAAACCACAACTCATCCTCTCTCTAAATAAAACAACACTAAAAGAGTCTGACGGGTGTTTAAAACCCCGAGCTACGAGCACTATTACTGTAATCTGATGACGGAGAGCTGCAGCAGACGCACAACGAGCAAGTTTATTCTGACAGTCGGAGGCGAGGACGCGTCTAAACGCCCCGGTTATACATTATAAATATTATGTCTGCACTGACACCTGAGAAGAGGGGAGACTTCATCAACATGCTCCTGGTCAGCGCATCCACGAGTGTGAGATCAATAGATAGATGTTTTTTACAAGATTTCATTGCTGAGAAAAAAGACTTTTCAATTATCTTAAAAATGCAAAAGAATAAAGGTGTTATAATTTGGTATTAGAGGAAAGTTAGAGGATTAGAGCAGTGAGGATTCATGTCAACACTGAGTCTGGAAATTGACTGACGGACGAAGCCGACAGGCTGACGGACGATGAGAAAAGCTGCTGCCACGACTGAAGGATGACGACACGACACTGACCTTTAGTTCACAATCTTCAAGTGTAAAATGTTTACAACCGTGACCACTTCCAGCCTGAAGCGCTTTAATCCCAGTCCTTATCCAGTAACGTGTGCAGTACGACCTCCTGAATCCTAAACGGAAGCTGTGAACAGTCCTGCTCTTATTTTGAAGGCTCTGCACGCTCATATGTGAGTGTTTGAACTGTATTTTATTCAGACACAGTTCATGTGTACGTGTCAGTACGAGGGGATGGTGGGGGCGTCTTGACTTTCCACTTCTTCTAAGAAAGCAATTAATCATCGTCGATTAATTACGGACAGACAGCTGCCGGAGCTGAGCGCCGACGCCGTGACGGAATGATGCTGGCAGAATAAAACCATCGTTGACAGGAGAACGACATGAATGATGAGACGACGTTAGAATAAGAGCAGAGTTGCAGAGTTTCTGAGCTGTCTGAAGAAAAAAAAAAGTTACGGTGAATTATTTACCTGATAAGCCCAACTTCTGAGATGTTTTTTGGGCTGTCAGGTTTTCAACAGATATATTTAAATGAGGCCTGAATGGGTTTGTCCCCTGGAAGGACCGGGTGACGGGACCCTTTCACGTTTGAATTAAGCTTTTGTTATTAATGGAAATAAGGAACCAGATTCAAGCGGTTTGAGTCATTCTTATCCTGTTTTATTTCCCATATTACGTCTTTATCAGGCAGCACACACATTTACACTGCTATGCAGATGATACTCACCTGTACCTACCCAAGATGCCGCCTGACAGTGATCAGTTATTTGAACTGTTTTGAGGGCAAAATTCTGGATAACTGATATGAACTCAAAGAGTGAGACCTGAAGGTCAGACCAACTATCCAGTTGCTCTGAATTATGTTACTTTGGCATCTTTTACAACTGTAATCTAGACATGAAACAAGTTCCTAGGACAAACTTCCATATCCTTCATAAGATTCCCAAAACCAGGAGGAGTCTGTCTCGGAGTGATGCAAGACATAAATAAATAAATGAATAAAATGAGTCTGTGAATGTGTTACTTTAGGACTGGACTGCTGTAACTAGGGCTGGGGATCGATTCAAATGTCAAGAATCGATTCGATTCCGATTCTTAAGATGCAGAATCGATTATCAAGATTTGATTCGATCCGATTCCGGTTATCCGATTATTAAAACTGTTTTTTGAGCTGTTGCATGAATTATATGACTGTAGTTATGCAAAATATTACTACTAGTATTATATTGAGATTAAACAGCAAGTATTGCAGCTAATGATGCTGTAAGGATCAATCAGCTCCCAGAATGCTGATAGAACTGCTTTCAGAAACATTGTGTGGGTCAGAATTACCAAACAGATCCAGGGAGGAAACAGAGACGGATGACATCGGTTTTATTTTTTCCCACATTCCGTTTTTATTTGTTCCATTTTCGGTCTATTTTGGTTTTTAATTTTTGAGCATTTGGTTTTTAGCATTTTTTGCAAATGTAACCCCAAGACACTATATAAAGTAATGAAATATAGACAATTTATGCAATTATAACTCTAACACTTTAATGTTTTCATACCTTTAAACATATTTAAAGGCAAAAACATGGCACCAGTTATTCTCGTGTCCAACAAAACATTCCTTTTTTGGGGATAAACAAAAAAATAACCAAAAGTTGTAATGTAATGATGAAAAAAAAAAAACATAAATAAATAAAACAAAAAAAAAAAACCCAAAAAATTAAAAAAAAAAAAATCGATCTTTAGACATATGAATCGATTTTTAGGAATTAATATGAAAATCGATTTAGAATTGGGAAATCGAAATCGAAATCTATCTGGGAACCCTCCAGCTGAACCGGGAAGCTGCATCACGAGTTCTGATAAAGATCGGCAGGCGCCGTTTCTGGGTTCTTACCTTGGTGTGTGCGATGAGCAGACAGTTGGAGTGCTCGTGCTCGCAGGCGATCTCGTACTGAGGCAACATGTCAGCCAGCTGCTGGACGAAGGCCACCACCTCCTGGTGCCAGGGAACGTTGGCCATGGTCAGGCTGCTGGCGGAGCTTTCTCCACAGTACGTCACGCCCTGCAGAGACAACCGGACGCGGTTATGAGACGAGCACAGAGAAACATGGAGATTTATAAGGTAATGACCCACTGAAAAGCCAGCTAAGTGAGAAAAAAAAAAAACTTCCCACAACGTTAATTAACAATACATACATCTGGATACCAGGTGAGACTCGCCTATTTTCTTTAAAGTTAATTATTCTAACGTAAAAATTCTTATTTAAAATTTAAAAAAAGAGCTGAATGTTTGAAACAGTCTCTCAATGCCAACAAATCACACATTCTTCTAGTAGCTAATTACTGGGCAACAGGGTTAAAATGTCCATCTCTACGCCGATGATACTCAGCTTTACTACCCATGAAGTGGATAAAATCAGCACTTCCATCTTGGAGTCTGGTATTCGTATTCTTATTACTTAGACACCAAAGTTTTTACAGACTATCCACACAGACCAAAGCAGAGCTTATTTTGAAATACTCCCGATAACACCAAACATCCATCCATTTTTTGATTGAATGTTGGTCTTCAGTTTTTAATTTTTCCCAATTTACAGGACTGTCTCAGGAAATTTGAATATTGTGATAAAGTCCTTTTATTTTCTGTAATGCAAAAATGTCCTACATTCTGGATTCATTACAAATCAACTGAAATATTGCAAGCCTTTTATTATTTTAATATTGCTGATCATGGCTTACAGTTTAAGAAAACTCAAATATCCTATCTCAAAAAATTTGAATATTCTGGGAATCTTAATCTTAAAATGTAAGCCATAATCAGCAATATTAAAATAATAAAAGACTTGCAATATTTCAGTTGATTTGTAATGAATCCAGAATGTATGACATTTTTGTTTTTGTAATTGCATTACAGAAAATAAAGAATTTTATCACAATATTCTAATTTTCTGAGACAGTCCTGTATAGTTTTAATGACAAGAAAATGTATACGCATAAATATTGACTTAGAATAAACGTGCCTCCAATTTTGTGTTTTGTACGAAGCTTCGTAACTGAAAATCTCTCATTCAGCTGCATGAGGACAATCATCGACAGCTGGTCGGGTTTTACAGAGTCTATCGAAGCATGTTTTGTACCCTGATGTTTGTCCACAAAGCTGATGTTACAAATGAGTAATTCATTTACACGGCAGCAGCATCTGGTTTGGATGTTAACCGTGGAAGATGACAAACCACAAGATTTATCTGGTGGAAGAATATAAAAACACATCTGGCCTTGTTCACGGGGGTAAATCAGAGACATCAGGCTGAATGTCTTCTGACAAACGGCGACACATCAGCACTGCAGCTAGAAGTGATGAAGAGAGAACAAGAGAGAAAACACCGGAGAGTCCTGCTGAGAGCAGAGGAGGAGGAAGCTGTGAAAACGCCTTTGATGCCATTTATTTTTTGTTTTTTTTTGGTACGACTTGAAAGAAACTTCTGCAAACAGAAGTGCTTGCAGTGCAAAGGTAGATGAGCTTGGAGGAAAACTTGAAATTGAAGAAGTGTTTACTGCAGAATTTCATTAAGTGCTGGAAGAAGGAACACAGAGTTTCTGAGAAAGGTATTTTCTCCTGTAAACACTTCCTGGAGACGGAGGAAATAAGGCTGACAGGCTGCAAACGCGGGAGGCAGATGTTCAACAATAAAAGCCATAAAAGTGATCGGTCCTGATGTTTAAAGTCACAGCAGTCAAAAATGATGCTTCACTGAAAGCTCAGCGCCTGAAAGACGCAACCTGGAGATTCAGTTAGGCAATTCTAGATGTCGGGATATGACACCTCGGTGGCATCGTTCATCTGTAACACGATGAATCAAAGGTTTTCCGTATAACACCAAAAGCTACATGTCAACCTGACGGATCTTCTTATCTGGGCACCAAACTGCAACAAAGCAACACCGCAGTCATTTTTAACTATTTTATATAAGCAAACCCTCAAAAGTCGGATTAAGATTCGATGAGTCAGTTTCACTTCAAAAGGGGCGGGAATCGATTCGATTCCGATTCTTAAGATTCAGAATCGATTATCAAGATTTGATTTGATTCGATTCCGATATTGATTTGGGTTAGTGTTATTAAAACTGTTTTTTCAGCTGTTAATTATATGACTGTAGTTATGCAACATATTACTACTAGTATTATATTGAGATTAAACAGCAGGTATTGGCAGCTAATGATGCTGTAAGGACCAATCAGCTCCCAGAATGCTGATAGAACTGAAACAGAAACATCGTGGGTCAGAATTACCAAACAGATCCAGGGAGGAACAGAGGTCGAATGAAATCGGTTTTATTTTTTCCCACATTCTGTTTTTATTTGTTCCTTTTTCGGTCTATTTCGGTTTTTAATTTTTGAGAATTTGGTTTTTAGCATTTTTTGCAAATGTAACCCCAAGACACTATATAAAGTAATGAAATATAGACAATTCATGCAATTATAACTGAAAACTTTAATGTTTTCATACCTTTAAACATATTTAAATGCAAAATCATGACACCAGTTTTTTTGGGCAGAAACAAAAAAAAAATACCAAAAGTTGTAATGTAACGATCTTTAGACATACAAATTGATTTTTAGGAATTAATATGAGAATCGATTTAGAATCAGAAAATCGATTTTTTCAACACAGGCCTAGAGGACACCAGTATGAGGTAATAAAGACAGTAATAATGTAGACTGAAAATGATGCCTCATGCTCCCCGAACCGCTCTTTCACTATTATATCCCAATGAATCCTGTCATTGTCATCTGGAAAAAGAAAAAGAAACCATCACTTAGGTCATTGAGTGTGTTCAACCTTCCTCATAACGTTGCTGAGCCCAGACAGGACCAACCCCAGGTCCCAGCCCGCCCCCACAGGCTGGGATGGCAGGCAGCACCATGCAGCCATCGCTTCATCCACCTTTTTTCTTACCCACTCTGGAACTCTGGGTAAATCTGGACTCAGACTGTATGACCTCCTTCCATCGCTCCAGGCTGCAATCTTTATGCTCCGCAGGAAACCGAAGCCCTTTTCCCCCAATTAGCCTCCATGATAAATGGTTTTCTTGAGGCTGCGCAGCTGTTTAGTCCCAATCCCTCGAGTTCCTCTCACAGTGTTCTTATTAACGAGTTCTGCTGGGCTCTTTTCTTTGTTTTTCTTCACGATTTAGATTTCACCAGATGTTTAAAGTGATCGCCGATCACTCAAGATGTTTTTCAAGAAGTTTCTCCACTTATCCTTACAGTTTCAGACGTGTCCAACGGTTCCTAACCCAGTTTTTAGTCATATCAGTAATCTCCTTAGATCTTTTCTTTGCTTGAAGCCAATAATTTGACGCTTCTGAAACAGATTAACACCTTTTCCACGACCGCAGGATGTGTCCTCTGACATGGTTGTTTAAGAAATGAGGAGCGACTCATTGCATCAGTTGGAGTTAAATACCTTGTTGCCAGCGGAAACGTAATCATCCATGCAGTAATTATCCACCGGGGGGGGTTTAACCTGTTTGCTCAGTTAAATCCAGACGGCCACTTATTTTTTTGAACAGGCAGTCTAGTATATTAGAGTAATATAATACCATTTATATCATCCCAGAGGGCAAGCGACTGACCTCAGTAAATTACATATTTAAGCCTCTGACAAGTTCCTGAGTCACAAACACTAAAGCAGCTGAAACGTTTGGTGGTACGTCTTCTGCACACGTCTAGTGCAGGAAAGAGTCTCTGGGCAGATTGGAGCTCCATTAATAAAAAAAAAAAAGAAAAACGAATAGATTAAAACATTTGTGATGCTAATTTATGCTAAAAAATTCCTCTGGTTGCAAAGCACAAATATCATTTTGCTTTACTATTTGATTTCCATTGTACTGCACATCTTGTTCAGTTTCAGTTTCTTTTTACTGTATTTTTTTTCTATTTTTCATACTTATAATTTATCTTTATCGTTTATTTAGTCTGAGTTCACGTTGTCCTGAACATGTATCAGACTTTGAGCTGCTGTAACACCCACATTTCCCCTCTGGGGATCAATAAAGGACTATCTTATCTTATCTCTAACGACTCTTTCATCCATCTCTTTATACCACATTTCACATTTCTTACTTTTAACTGAGAAGTTTAAAGAATTTCCAGGACTCTGTCCCTCTGGAAAAGGTCCCATAATGATGTAATGATGGCACAAGTTTCACCGTTTCCCAAGATCCATTACAAAATCAGTCCCATCTAATGGTTGAGGCCAATTTCCTGAATCCAATAAGGGACATTTCTACAGATCTGCAGAGTCTTTGGACGGATCTCTTTGTTGGACTGAGCCTGGAGAACTGGGGGGGGGGTTCTGACTCCCTTTGTAAACTTTCTTTCTTTACTTTTAAAACGCACATGCCCTGCAGCGTTGCTTGTGAATCCACAGCACGGATGAGATGAAGACAGAAAGTGAACTGTTTCTTTAGAGGGTGAGTTTAAGGAGCCTCTGAGAGCAGAGCCGGGGGCAAGGCGAGGCAGGAACACTGCCCAGGATTGATGAGAGACCTTGGACTTATCAGCCTCGCCGGGAGGCCCGTTGAATAAAGATCAACTATCCAGGACTCGGCATAAATCACGGGGTGCAGCCGAGGCGGGAAGAGAAAGCGATTGGAGATCTGGGGGAAGATCTCTCAGATATATGGAGCTAATGGGCTGCGTCAACCGTGGGAGTGAGTGGGAGGGACGCAGAAAAAAAGGACCAGAGAGCCCCTCACCTGCTCCGATAATCCATTTGTTTCCCGGCTTTGATGGAAATCATAAGCCCCACGCACCGTGTAACACACACACACACACACACCCGTGAGTGCACGTTTCCGCCCCTCTGTAATCCATTTCCCCCAGCGGAGGGATGAGCGGTGGCAGGTAATGGGTATTGATGCTGCACCGAGGTGATGGATCGCACCCGGGACAACAATTGACCAGTGGTCGGTAAATTGCACAGCCAGAACGTGTAGCGTCATCTAAGATGATGAACTAATATCCGATGTGGGTCGATCACAAAGCTCGTCCTTCTACTATAGGACTCAGTCTCTCAGAAGATTAGAATATTGTGATAAAGTTCTTTATTTTCTGTAATGCAATTACAAAAACTAAAATGTCATACATTCTGGATTCATTACAAATCAACTGAAATATTGCAAGCCTTTTATTATTTTAATATTGCTGATTATGGCTTACAGTTTAAGATTAAGATTCCCAAATTATTTTAATTTTTTGAGATAGGATATTTGAGTTTTCTTAAGCTGTAAGCCATGATCAGCAATATTAAAATAATAAAAGGCTTGCAATATTTCAGTTGATTTGTAATGAATCCAGAATGTATGACATTTTTGATTTTTTTTAAAAATTGCATTACAGAAAATAAAGGACTTTATCACAATATTAAAATTTTCTGAGACAGTCCTGTAATGATGGACAAGCACATGTCCACGTAATTCTTCATTTTTACAGGTATCTTGATAAATACATACGTACAACACTTATATGTCCATGTAAAAACAGATGGAAGTGAAACTAGAAGTCGAAGCTGAATAAAAAGGAGGAAAACATAGGAATTTTTGGATCCATCTCCCTTTTCCTTTGATTTCTGAGCTTTAAGTCTCTGATCTACGATCTTATGGCGCTTTTCCACTAGTACCTACTCAGCCCGGCTCGGCTCGGTTTGGTTCTTGTGCTACTGTGCTGAGTAGATACTTTTCCTGTTTCTACTCTGCAGAGGTTCTAAGCGGCTGAGTCGGCTGTATCTGACGTCATCACACTACAGGCCACCGATTGGTCGGGGGGTTGGAGTCAGACGTCTGAGTCAGGATGTGACATCAGAGAAAGAGCGACTGACAGCGGATTCTTGTTCATTTTATTCGACCAGCAACGGCAGCAAAAGTCTGTTTCATGATCCAACTCTGAGGTGCAGATGTTCATAAACCTGGTGGCTGAGGAGAGAATTAAAAAGGGATCTAGACGGGCGATAAAAAACAAAATTTACCAGGAGCTCTGTTATTTCATAGCTGCTCGCGGCTCCAGCTGACTTTTCAGCAGCGCTGAGACAAATTAAAAACATTAAAAAGCTTCTCTCACTCTCATTTTTTAACTTGATATCAAACACAAGCCACAGATCCAGCAGCACATCTATCATCTCCTCCAGGTTCTACATCTTTAGTGTTGTTGTCTTCTTTGTTTAGATCAAACAATCACAATACGTCACAACAGCTTCGCTCCAACCTCCTACTTCTGCTCCAGGGGAATTGTTATGGAAAAGAAACTTGGCCGAGCTGAGATGAGTAGAGCCGAGTAGGTGCTGGTGGAAAAGCGCCTTTAGAAACTCATTACTCTGATCTGGAAGTGAGCAGCTAAGTTACCAGGTGTTCTGGACACAAACATCTGCACTATTCTATAACGGTTTTGTTTAATTTGCCTGATTACTGATTATTATCTTTAAGAGACTTTGATATGACAGTGACTGCGTTTACATGCATCAATAACCCTTTTAAAACCCGAATATTGGCAATAACCCGAATTTGCACGGACATGTAAACACCAATAACCCATTTGAATAACCCGAATTTGCTCATATTCGGGTTTTTAAAAACCTGAATATGACCCCTGGGTTACTCCTTTTAAAACCTGAATATTCAGTCATGTAAACACCAAACGGAATATCCCCATCAAACGGAACATGAATTAGTTTTCTGCACATGCTCTGTTCGCAAGGAATCCTGGTCTTTTGAGTCCAGGAAGTTCTTATAAACACGGAGAAACCAAGACCAGGAGGAGACTAATCACTTCATAAATGTAATGAAGGATATGAACATTTCTGCATTTGTAGACGGTAGAAAGTACCGGGATAGAGAGATTTACAAGAAGGTGAGAGAAAAGTTGCGCGAAGCAGCATTTGTTTTGAATTTGGATACAGGAAGAGGAACCGGAAATTACGCTAATTGCGTCATCACGTTCTCCGCGCGTCGCTGGTTTAATCGGGATATCCCGAATGATTAATTACCATGTAAACAGGGATAACCCTGTTTGCTCACGCATGGAAACGGAATATTCCGAATGTTTCAGTAACCGGAATATTAGTAATAACCCGAATTTTGACTGCATGTAAACGTAGTCAGTGAAATATCCAAATACCCCCCCCCCCCCCCTTCCTGAGACTGTCAGAGTCCTGGACAGCTCCATCAGCGACCGTCACCTCCCGCTCACAGTAGTAAACGGACAACAACAACAAGATGTGCAATATCTTTTCTATTTCATACATATCCTACCTGCTTTTTTGGAGTTTTTTATTATCTCATACTGAACTATTTTCTTCTCCTGTATATACTGTTTATATATTTTTTTATTCTATATTTTTTATCATTTTTCTCTGCATGTGTGTGTTGTGCTGCTGTTCAAAGTGAATTTCCCCACTGAGGGATGAATAAAGGACCATCTTATCTTATCTTATCTTATCCTGACTGTATTTTATTTGTTCGGGTTAATCCCAGCAGCTGCTCTCGCTCTCCGGCGCCCATAAACGTCACCTGCAGTAATGTCTGGGTTTATTCAGGCTGCCGAGGGGAGGACAGCACGCCCAAGACGAATGTGTGAGACACTTAACATCGTGGGATGCTGCCAAATTAACTCCTTCCTCTTTGCATTTGTTCCTAGAAAAAACAAATGTACACAGATGTTCATCTTTTTCCCCACTGGCACAGAAGTCACTTCTGTTGCTCGTGGATCAATAACTCGTAGCCTCTCAGTTTCAGCATGTTGACTCTGATCTCAGATCAGTCCCATCGCACGCTTGTGGACCACATTCATTTGTTTGGTCGCATTTAAATCTAAAAAATAGGGGTGTAACGATACACTAATCTCACGATACGGTACACGATATTGAGGTCACGATAACGATATGATATTATAGCAGTATTTTTTTAACAACCTTGCACGAGGAACATATGACTAGAAAAAATGGTCTTTTATTTGAAAGACACAAAATACAAAACAATACTGTGTGTTTGCCCTATTGTTACAGTTTGTAATGCTTTATAACTGTTTAAGTTTTAAAGAGAAAGCCAGGCCAACCATTTTCCACAAACTGAACTAAAAGTAAATGTCAGGTTTGCATTATGCATCTTCAGTTTCATACAAGTACAAATATTTTGCCACAAACTGAATAGTTTCTCTCATGTATGATTTGACTTTTTTCTTTTCCAGAAATTTAACAACTAAAATTAAATAAATAAATACAAGTAAATAAATACATACAATTTTACATCATAAAAAAGATTGATTCATGCTCACCTTATAAGTGTAAGAGGAGATTTATTTTTGTTAAGAAGGTTATTTTGGTAATTCAGGGTTCATTATTTTATAAATATATTCTTTATATCCTGATGTAAATCAGGGACTATAATGACACTAGTCAGTTTATCTGTAGTTTTTAATATGTTTTAGATTGGGCGGAGTGATACAGCACTAGGTCCTGTGTTGATGTTCTAAAATCCTACACTGTTGAGGGACATTAAAGTACACTGGAACTCAGCAGAAGTTGTCCCCGTGTTTATCCTACTCACGACCAGAAAAAGGTTTAATTTAATAAGGTAAGGCTTAACAATAGAGTAATAATAATAATCCAATATCGCGATACAGTTTGTCACCTCCACGACATGTTGTGTGACGTTTTTGTTGTGGTTCTGAGGCACCAGCCCCCACCAGTCAATCAGCAATGAAAGTTAACTGATAAATCAATAGGGCGGCTATCCAGCTGTCAATCAGTCCACCGTGGGATGCACTAATTACGGCGATTGTGATGCTGGAGGCGATAGACGCCACAGGGCTTTTATCTGTTCAGGTTGATACAACCCTCATCGGCGGGAGGAAGGACAGAGAAGGGACGGAAAGATAAGAGGGAGAGAAAATGGGACAATTAAGACCGATTAGAAAGTGAGAGCTCGTCCCGACGGTGACCTTTCACCTGCACCACAGTTCTGTTAATTGATCGTCAGCATGAGGCGGAGATTTTACAGTAATTTGTGGTTCTGAAGGTGAGATTTAACAACATTGGTAAGTGTGAACGTTTTATTTTACAACTACTACTTAGAAGCAATCGCCTCAAACTAATGCAGTTAAACCTAAAAAGCCTGTAAATGACAATTTTCACGGGACAGTTTTATATATCCAAACGTGTCCGCTACTTGTCCCAACAACAACAGCATGAAAACCCTGGAAATAGTGAAAAAGTAAACTTAGCACAAAAACTAAAGACATTTATGTTTATATATTTCTTTGTTGTAGCCATGCTTCTTGGCGATAAATGTCATACAGTTGGAAAGCCTGTTTATTTCCCTTTTAAAAGGTAACACATTCATAAGTAACGTGCATCTGTGAGATGAGCAGCAGAGCTGAGGATGCAACCATGAAAAATTTGCCAAATCTTCACTGCCAAGGCCAAACAACTTATTATGATGTTGCTATTGACTCTTGTTGGCATCACGTGCACTGAAATCTGAGCATGTGCAGGAACGTTATCAGCATTATGTCCAGATTCTGCTGATTTCTGCACCGATACAGTACCATCTTTGGGTAGAGTGAGTGTGATGGTGCGGGGCGGCGTCTCCCTCACTGGAAAAACCAGGCTCGTCATGATTGGAGGCCATCTAAGTTTACAGATATGGGGATGAGATTCTGCATCCCATATCTGCACAGTTTAGGACCCGACTCTATCCTCCAACAAGGCGACATTAAACGCTACGTGTTGTTTCCTCCAACTTCAATCATCCAGTCCACCAAACACCAAGCTGTCTGGCCTCGGCGGAGAAGATCTGGCAAGTTTTTCATGGTTACATCCTCAGCACCGCTGCTCCTCTCACAAACACACGTTCCTTACAAATGTAGCTCCATTTAAAAAGAGAAATAAACAGACTTTCCAACGATATAAGATTTACTGCCAAGAGGCATTGTTGCAACAAAGAAATAATCTACCAAACACAAATTTCCTTAAGTTATTTTACTTCTCATTTTCTTTTTCTCTGAAGCCAGAACAAAGCGTGTGTGTGTGTGTGTGTGTGTGTGTGTGTGTGTGTTACAGCTGTCTCATTAGCGTTAAGCTCACTCTAACATAATGAAATGTCAGATTGTGGAGGATCAATATCCACAGCTACTGAACAAGAACCCCGTCTCAGATAACTTGGACTGAGATGTGAAATTCTTTTTAACTCCTTCATAGTCGCTCATAAATTCAACTTTTAGTCCTAGACGTGCGTGAACATGTGCACCTAAGTATGTACTTTAGTGACGGAGAACAGCGACACGGATCCGTTAACTGTGACAATGATATGAAAAAAGTTTCACAAATAAAATAAAAACCTCATCATCAAGTCTTTAAATGAGATCAATTCAATCTCAGATGAACAACACAACGTATTCAGACTCTGTGATAAAAGATAAAATACAAAAGAAGACGTAAAACAGAAGAACTTCCTCTCACACTCGACATATTCACGTCACAAAAATGATCTCCCGTGAGACCGGTCTGGTACCAGTCCCCGTTCACAGCCGTGTCCGCTGGTTCACACCGAACCAAACCCGTCACACGAGCCGGGCCTCATGCAGGAACCACAGAACCACCCAGGGGTCACTAGGGGTCAAAGCAACCGAGACGGCTGCAGAACGGCTAATAAGCCCCCCGGAGGCCTCTCGCTGCGTTCTCTCTCTCCGTTGTGTCTTGGTCTGGTGCCGCCGGCGGTCCGAATCCCTTTTTCTCCTGGATGCACAGAATTGACCCTTTGTCAGCCTTCTGATCGGTCCCTGACTGACCAATCAGAAACATCCGGGACAGAATATCCGGTTGGACCAAACAGCCGTCTCTCTCGTTCACATCAATGGAAAAAGTCGTTTTTTTTAAATCACTGGATTATTTTTGTAAAACTGTGTTTGAATAAAAACAGTGTCGTGAGGGTGCAGCGTATTTTTATCCCCAAACCGGCAGAAATCCGATCCGTACTTCCAAAAACAAAGTCGGCTCGGCAGCAGCTACAACCAAGAAAGGCTTTTATTTGTTTATCTTAAAATGGTTAAGCAGTTGTAAAAGTGACACCCGCTACCCAGAGAGAATCACAGGAATACATTTCATCCCAAAACCAACGGTAAATTACCAAAAATGTGAATGAAGCTACGTGGACGTCCACACCAGCTAAACTCATCAAAACATCTCGCTTTCACCGAAAACCTCAGTTTTTTTAAACTCGCTACACGGTACCTGAAGTGTTCCATTTTATTTATATCTAGTTGCTGTTGATTTTCTTTGGTCCAATAATTAGTAATAAAGGGATGTAAAACCCAGTTTTTACATAGAAGTGGACGGGAGAGATGACAGTTTTATCCAACCTAGCAACGGGGGCGGGGCTTGACGAAGGATCAATTAGTCTAGTTTCTCTAGACCAGGGGTCGGCAACCCAAAATTTTTTAGAGCCATATTGGACCAAAAACACAAAAAACAAATATGTCTGGAGTCGCAAAAAATTAAAAGTCTTGTATCAGCCTTAGAATAAAGGCAACACATGCTGCATGTTTCTATATTAACTTTAACTGGGGGAAGATTTTTTTTTTCATTATGGACTTCGAGAAAAAAGTCCAAATTTCGATAAAAAAGTCGAAATGTCAAGATCAATGTTGAAGTACAATCTTGATAAAAAAGTCGAAATGTCGAGAAAAAAAGTCGAAATGTCGAGAAAAAAGTCGAAATGTCAAGATTAATGTTGAAGTACAATCTTGATAAAAAAGTCAAAATGCCGAGAAAAAAGTCAAAATATCGAGAAAAAAGTCAAAATGTCGAGATTAATGTTGAAGTACAATCTTGATAAAAAAATCGAAATGTCGAGAAAAAAAGTCAAAATGTCGAGAAAAAAGTCAAAATTTCGAGAAAAAAGTCGAAATGTCGAGAAAAAAATCAAAATTTCGAGAAAAAAAAATATCAAAATGTCGAGATTAAAAAGGAAAGGAAAAAGGAAGAAAAAAAAAGGAAAAAAAGAAGAAAAAGGGAAAAAAAGAAGAAAAAAAGGAAAAAAAAGGTCAAACATTTTTGAAAAAGCTCCAGGGAGCGACTAGGGCGGCGCTAAAGAACCGCATGCGGCTCTAGAGCCACGGGTTGCCGATCCCCGGTTTAGATTCAACTTTCTTTTTCAGAGGACAGACTTTCGAACAATCAGAGGAAGAAAAGGCATGTGACGCAGGTTGAGCAACAACCAAACTGGTATCAACAAAGAAACCAAACATCCCAACTAGATTGGCGAGACTATCGCAGCACGGCCGTCACACTGAGGTTTGACAGGTTCGTCCGAGCGTCTTCCGCCTGGTTCTGACGGGGAAAAGATGGCGTACTCCATCTGTCGGCTCTTTGAATCCGCCGTCCACGCCCTGGTGTTTGAGTCTCTCCCGGCTCCGTCGGTCCAGACCGATGGATCTGGGGCGACGGCTGCAGCCTGCAGATACCCGGCACCTCCGTGACGGAGAGCAGCTTTAAAACTAATACTTTAGACGGCTTTTCGCAGCTGCAGCTGTATATCTGACCGGGGACAAGTGTTTACAAGAACAAAGTCCTCCTCTGTTATGGTTATACATTTTTAGCTACCCCTTGGTTCTCTCAACAAGCCTGAAATTAATTCTTGGACCCCGATCTGCGTCACAAGCCGTTTCCTCAATGAGCGTGCACAAGCACGGCACCAGGGGACTGTCGCCAGGAGCCTGACGCTGTCGGCTTTAATACCGCACCCCGCTGGCAGCGAGCAGGACTCAGACGGGGAATAATTAAAGAACGGGGAAAGAAAAACACTCTTTTCCTTGAAACTTTACGAGAGATGCATTCAAATCCCTCACACATACGTGCTTATTGCTCTCTTCTGACCTAATACTGATCTGGCTTTTCAACTAGATCAGGCGTCGGCAACCCAAAATGTTGAAAGAGCAAATAAAACAAATATGTCTGGAGCCGCAAAAAATAAAAAGTCTTGTATTAGCCTTAGAATGAAGGCAAATGGCGAAAGTCGAAATGTCGAGAAAAAAGGCGAAATGTCGAGAAAAAAGTCAAAATTTCGTGAAAAAAGTCGAAATGTCGAGATTAATGTTGAAGTACAATCTCAAGAAAAAAGTCGAAATGTCGAGAAAAAAGTCAAAATGTCGAGATTAAAAAGGAAAGGAAAAAGGAAGAAAAAAGAGAAAAAAGGAAAAAGAAAAAAGGAAAAAAGAAGAAAAAAAAGGAAAAAAAGAAGAAAAAAAGAGAAAAAAAGGAAGGAAAAAAAAGAAGAAAAAAAGGAAAAAAAGGTCAAACATTTTTGAAAAAGCTCCAGGGAGCCACTAGGGCGCATGCGGCTCTAGAGCCGCGGGTTGCCGACCCCTGAACTAGATGGATATAAAGGTGCATTAAAAGGTTATTTATGTTAATTACACTTTTTTACACATAAATGATGCTATTTAAATAATTCAGGGTAGTCTTTTATGTCTACACCCTCAGCAAATGTGATGCATCAGATTAGAACGTTAAAAAAAAGGTGTCAAAAGGACAAATATGCGGCTGAGAGCTGCTGCACATCATCAGGAATGAAGCGTTACTCTTCAATGCAAATGTTTACATCGTGCCGAGACACTGAAGCAGACGCGTGTTTACTGTCTGAGCGGGAGCATCTCCAGTCCAGCTCCAGCGCCTGCTCAGGCGAGCCATCTATAGCTGCAGGACACGGGTTTGAGCGAGCCACAGAACACGCCGGCTGGTGAAGAAGAAGAAACTGGAACCATTTGGAAAATAAAACTTTCCTAGAATAGTTTTCGGGCGATGCAATGAACCTGTCTGGAGTTTCCTTTACCGGACAGCAATAATTAAGAATCAACCACCAGGGGAAGCCTTCAGCATCTCTTTACTCTTTCCCGCTCTGAAATAAATGATGCTGCGACCTTGTTAGGAGCTAATGATCCATCTAAAATCCAACTTAACGTCTCAGAAACCTTATGAGAATCTTTTCTTGCAACACACTGCAAAAACGGTCCTGCTAGAAATAAGCCTAATATTCCTAAATCTAGTCAAATCTTAATTCTTAAGTCTTATTATGAGCAAAACTATCTCAGCCAATGGGGGAAAAAAGATTTTCTTCAACAGAACAAGGTTTTTCAACAACAAACCAGACAATAACCAGGATAGTGCAATATTACATAACACTTATTTCTTTTTCATCCATATAATTTCATTTATGGCACTGCACTTTTTTTATTTTTTTTTTATTTCTATTTTTGTTTTTATTTTATCTTTAATTTTTTATCTTTTCATCTTTATATGGGTGTTTGGTTTCTGGAGTGTTTGATTTGTAAATGACAGTGCTGTGTGAGTGAGATGGAGATGACAATTTCCCCGAGGGAACCTCCCAAAGAGATTAATAAAGTTGTCTGAATCTGAATTTTAACTTCCTAAGAATGGAGTTTCTGCAGTGCATCAATGTCATCCTTAGATGGGATGATAATGTAAATCCCAGCTGTCTGAGACGGGTAGAAAAGCCGTGACCGGGTCATTTCAATGCCGGCACCGGCAGCTGCTCTCCAGGACAGTGACGCCGCGGCGAGAGGGAGTAGACGGCTGCAGCTCCCTCTGGGTGAAAGCATCCACCAGTGTAATGTACGGTAAAGATCCAGCGTGACTCAGACAGGAACTGTGCATTGCAAGTGTTTGAGAGTCTCCATCACCTCTGGAAAGCGTCAGAGGGTCTGTGGAGAGCAGCGTTGCTTTATAGAATGTTTTTAATGTAGTATTATTCATATTTTTTTTACTGTAAGGTGTCCTTGGGTGCTCAGAAAGGCGGCCACAAATAAAATCTATTATTATTATTATAAAAGACCGTGCAGACCCGGGCCAGATGAGAGAAGGTTAAAGACAGCAACAGAGAGTGGCTTAGAACAAATGGCGTTTTTACACTAGTACCTACTCAACCCGACTCGACTTGCTCTCGTTTCTTTTCAATACCCAGATCAGAAGTAGGAGGTTGGAGTGAAGCTGCTGTGACGTATTTGATTGTGTGATCTAAACGAAGAAGACAACAACACTAAAGATGTAGAACCTGGAGGAGATGATAGATGTGCTGCTGGGTCTGTGGCTTGTGTTCCATATCAAGTTAAAAAATGAGAGTGAGAGAAACTTCAAGCGGCGACGCTTTTTTTTTTTTTAGTTTTTCTCGGCGCTGCTGAAAAGTCAGCTGGAGCCGCGAGCAGCTATGAAGTGACAGAGCTCCTGGTGGATCTGGTCGTTCCTTATCGCCCGTCTAGATGCCTTTTTAATTCTCTCCTCAGCCACCAGGTTTATGCACATCTGACCCTCATATGGTGCTTTTCCACTAGTACCTATTCAGCCCGACTCGCCTCGGGACGGCTCGTCACGCCTCGTCACGCCTCCACCCGCTTTGTCCTTGTTTGTTTTTCCACAGCCAGGTGAGAAGTGGGCGGGTTGGGGTGAAGCTGCTGTGACGTACTCGATTGCGCAACCGCTTTGTTCATGTCGGCGCTGATGAGAAATCAGCGAGCGGCTGAGAAAAAAACAGAGTGCCTGTGGATCTGATCGTTCCTTATCGCCCCTCATCCCTTTTTTAATTATCTCGTCAGCCCCCAGGTTTATGAACATCTGCACCTCAGAGTTGGATCACCAGACAGACGTTTGCGCTGTATAATAAAATCTCTGCGAGTCGCTCTCGTGCTGACTCCCGCTTCCTGATTCAAACGTCTGACGGCCCCGCCCCCCGACCAATCAGTGGCGTGTAGTGTGATGACGTCAGATATAGTGCCGGCTCAGCCCGGTTAGAACCTCGGCAGAATGGTTACAGAAAAAGTATCTGCTTGGCACGGCTCCACCCGCCTCGGCCCGTAGTGGAAAAGTGCAAGACGGGGGCGTGGCGGGTAGAAGCGTGCTGAGTAGGTACTAGTGGAAAAGCGCCAATAGTTCGATCATGAAACAGACTTCTGCTGCCGTTGCTGGTCGAATATGAACAAGAAGTCGCCGTCAGAGTTGCTCTTTTGCTGATTTCCTCCTCCTGACTCCCCCCGACCAATCGGTGGCCTGTAATGTGAGGACGTCAGATACAGCCGACTCAGCCGCTTAGAACCTCGGCAGAATAGTTACACAAAAGTATCTACTCGGCACGTTAGATCTCTAGTGGAAAGGTGCTAAACCGAGGCGAGTCGGGCTGAGTAGGTACTAGTGGAAAAGCTCCAAAAGAGATGGGGGGGAGATAGGGGTTCTGCTGCAGGGGAGCCGAGATACGAGAGGAGCTCTGGACTATGAATGAGAGGATGTAAGGAAGCATTTCCGTACTTAAGACTGTACTGGGGCACAAATAATGCATGCGAAAAAAGATTTTTGCTCTTATCTTTATATTTAAAAAAAGCACAAATAGTGCTTTAAACTATACAATCAGATCCGATTATGTTATTGACTGGCTCTTTCCTTTCCCACCTGAATGAACTGATGCTTTTGGCCCACTTGTGAACTTTACTCTAGTTTTTTTGATGAAATACATTTGAATGGTTTAAAAATTTAGGTCACGGATTGATGATTAAGGAAAAATGTACCCACATTTGCAAACCTGAAGGTAGACTGTTTGAAACTGAAGCACTGCTAACGCAAAGTTTCACGCTGATAGTCAACTCACTGAAATCCCCCTTGGGTCTGACTCTCATCACCACTTTGAGAGGATATAAGGAAACATTCCTGATGGGAATCTGCGGGGGGAAACTACTCCATGAATACTAACTTTGTCTGAGAGAAGACTTTCATCCACTCCTTTGAAATGTTACCAGGATATTTGAGAGGAAAGATGCATAAATTAGGACACAAGGTCATGAAGTGTGATGGATTCATCTTTGGCATTAAATGTTGTTAAACTGTCACATACTAACAAAAAGGTCGTGTCACCATGACGACCACAGCTCAGACTGCAGTGCCACCTCCCGCACTGTTAAGATAACGCCCGTCACATGACCAGAACGAGGTCCAGGCGGTGCAAAGCCTCGTCCTTCAGTAAATGATGGGGTCACATGGTTGAGGATCGGGGTGGAAAGTCCTTTAGATTTTTAAATTGTTATTCATCATTCGATACCCAATTCACGCCTCTTGACCGGCGCCGAAGTCACACAGCTGCCACAATCGTGACTCAACGAGTAGCAAAGTTATCCAGGATGCAGAATTATATAAATCTAGCTATAAATTCAAGAAATACTCGATTAAGTAGAGAAATTCTGATCCACCAAATATGCTGAGTGAAGAGAGGGAAAGACATTGAAGAGGATTCAGGACGTAGCTGCTCAGTATACTGTACTGGCATCGTAAGATTTATTAGATTAGATCAGGGGTCGGCAACCCGTTGAAAGAGCCATATTGGACCAAGAACACAAAAACCAAATATGTCTGGAGCCGCAAAAAATGAAAAGTCTTGTATGTATAAGCCTTAGAATGAAGGCAAATGGCGAAAGGCAAAATGTCGGGAAAAATTTCGAAATGTTGAGAAAAAAGTCAAAATTTCGAGAAAAAAGTCAAAATGTTGCGAAAAGTCGAAATGTGGAGAAAAAAGTTGAAATCTCGAGATTAATGTTGAAGTACAATCTCGAGAAAAAAGTCGAAATGTTGAGAAAAAAGTCGAAATGTGGAGAAAAAAGTCAAAATTTCGAGAAAAAAGTTGAAATGTCGAGATTAATGTTTAAGTACAATTTAGAGAAAAAAGTCGAAATATTGAGAAAAAAGTCGAAATGTCGAGAAAAAAGTTTAAATGTGAGATTAAAAAGGAAAGGTAAAAAGGAAGAAAAAAAGAGAAAAAAAAAGAGACAAAAAAGAAGAAAAAAAAGTCGAACCTTTTTGAAAAAGCTCCAGGGAGCCACTAGGGCGGCGCTAAAGAGCCGCAGGTTGCTAATCCCTGGATTAGATGCAATTAAATGACATTTAAATTAGAGCAAGTGCAGCAACCAATAGCTGTTATTGTTGCTTTAAGACGCCAGTAGTAGATTATGTTTGCTCCCCTCTCGTCTTCATCTGCTGATACGACATGATTAACCTCCACCCCTCTTCACATCTACACCCCAGAGGTTCCAACAGAAAACAAGTCATAACCTAAGACTTTATCCGAATTTATATATATATATATATGTATATATAATAATTTATGTGCAGAGGTTGTTATATCAGATTTATGGTACTACATTATAATATAAAATGCCACTTTTAGCCTGTAAACACCAGGAAATCCATTTTTGTCCAAACTCCTGCCCTTACTTGTTGTGGTTTCTACTACATTTTTAATTGGTATTTGATAGATTTGAAGTGAAGCATGTGTTATTTGTTCACTCAAGTGAGAAATGAATGGCTAGAGATTAGAGAGGTTTCACATTCTCAGATCCACTGCCACTGATGTCTAAAAAACAGCTCAGCTCACAGATCGCTCCTGAGTGCATCAAAAGTATAAAAAGAACATGCTGATAATTTGCTCATGAAGGCGACTCAGCAGAAACTAATTCAGCAGAAATGTGTGTTTAGTTCAACACGCAATCTGCTGACTAGTTTCTTTTAGAAACAACAACAAACTTTTTAGATTTTACTGCTAAATCAATTAAGTAATCAAAGAGGGATGGATGATGCATGAATTATAATGACCGTTGAAGCATTTAGCAGCCTGGAAAGTGTTTAGGGCAGTTCGTGCAGATGATTATGAAAGATCTCTTGAGGAAAATGATGAAAAACCCTTTTAATCAAGACAAGTATTTGATAAAAAGCTGCATCATAGATGTTCCTGAGTCCTACCTTGACCTCGATGAAGTCGGGCTGCCCCAGAGCGATGAGCTCCGAGTACGCCTGCATCTCCTCCACATTCCAGGCCTTCACCAGCGTCAGTCTGTACACCGTCCTCTGCCTCTGGATAAACACATGGGGATTTGTGACAGAGTGAGCCGGGGGGGGCTGGTTAGCCACTGGGACTGCTCATCCACGGAGACGTGACTGTACCAAACAGAGATTAATATGGTGTCGCTCAAAAACCTACACAGGACTCAGAGCTAGCGGTGCACAGCAGTCACAGATGTTTTTACTAAACACTGCATATGCTGTGTTGTTTGCATTAACTGTTTTGCTTGTTCGGCCCTCCTTAAACGCTTCAACACGGTTCACTGATGCACTTGAGCACTCGCAGTGATTTATATTGCAAAACTGTATTTGTTAATGAAGTGCTGCCGGAGGACCTGGGAAATACTAATCAATATCAATTTATACAACCCGTCCCCTGCAGACAAAGACTTATTGAAAAGAGTTACGCTAAGTATAAAAATACAGAGAAGCTCAGAGCTTCGTTTTTTTATAAAGCTAAACAAGTAAAAGGCGAAAACATTTCTCAACTCTGTCTTCAAATACATTTCTGTATTTTGTAAACTTAAATTGTATACCTTTAATCTTTCTAAAGTAAGTCCTTAAGTAAACCTATAATAACTGAGAAATGTACGCATTTAACTTAATAAATGCAGATTAAATTAGTCGCGGTGTTCCACAGGGCTCTCCCCTGGGACACTCTTCCCTTATAGATGCTTCCATTAGATAATATTAGGCAGCAAAACGTAATTTTCTCCAAACGTAAATCTTCAATGCTATGTAGACGATACTCAGCTATATTCATCCAAGAAATCACAGGAAATTAAGCATTTAGTTGTAGTATAAGTATGTAAGGAAATGCCATGTAGCTGTGGACCAACCGGATAGACAGCCCAAGGTTTGCCTTTTAACTTACGCATTAAAATATAATCTTTGTAATCCTGCAAAATTTAAACACATTCTTCAGAGTGATGCAGAAAACGTGGTCCCTCCTCTAATATAAAGCTTTTCTTCCTTATTATGTTCCCTCCAAATTTCTCTGGCAGTTTTCAGCGGATATAAAATACTTAGAAAGATCTGACAAGACTTAGCAGGAGATTATATTTTCCCTATTTTCTTCCTTGGCTCTTTGCTAAATCCATAATATAATTTTACATTTTTTTGGCTCACATATAAGAACCTTACATAAAGCCCTCACAGTTTCATGATTTCCCAACAGAGCTCTCTGCTTCAAGACTGCAGCCATCACTTGTGGTTCCTAAAATAGAACCGAGCCTTCAGTCGTCAGACTCTTGTCCTTTCTTGTCTTCCCCATTTGTGACACAGACGCCCTCTCTAATGTCAAGATTATGCTTTAAACCTGTCTTCTTGATAAAGTTTATAGTGGAGGCTGGCTCAGGTGACTGAGCATCCTTTCAGCCATGCTGCTACAAGCCTCCACTGCTGGGAGACCTCACATTGATTCTTGCTCTTATTTATATTTAAACTTTAAACTATACAATCAGATCAGATGATGTCGTTGACTTGATCTTTCCTTTCTCACCTGGATGAACTATTGCTTTTGGCCCGTTTGTGAAATTTACTCTAGTATTTTAGCCAACTATACAGGGCTGTCTCAGAAAATTTGAATATTGTGATAAAGTTCTTTATTTTCTGTAATGCAATTAAAAAAACAAAAATGTCATACATTCTGGATTCATTACAAATCAACTGAAATATTGCAAGCCTTTTATTATTTTAATATAGCTGATTATGGCTTACAGTTTAAGATTAAGATTCCCATAATATTCAAATTTTTTGAGATAGGATATTTGAGTTTTCTTAAGCTGTAAACCATGATCAGTAATATTAAAATAATAAAAGGCTTGCAATATTTCAGTTGATTTGTAATGAATCCAGAATGTATGACATTTTTGTTTTTGTAGTTGCATTACAGAAAATCACAATGTTCTAATTTTCTGAGACAGTCCTGTAAAGGCAAACCGACTGACAGGACAAGTTCTTATTACTGTGCAATTTTTCTGTGAAATAAATGTGAATGGTTTAAAAATGTGGGTCACGGATTGATGATTAAGGAGAAATGTACCCACATCTGCAGACCTGAAGGTAGACTGTTTGAAACTGAAGCACTGCAGCATCCGTGAGCTTTATCTAGTGAACTAACACAAGCTGTGATCCTTGAGCAGAGGTCCGGACCAGAATCAGACCAGAACCAGCAGGATCCCACCGTTAACACAAAGTTTCACGCTGATAGTCAACTCACTGAAATTCCCCTTGGGTCTGACTCTCATCACCACTTTGGGTTTCCCACCGTATAACGTTGGCTACTTCCAACTAAAGTCAGTATCTGGACTGCTGATGTTAATTTGATTGTCTTGATACGTTTATGACGCCATAAACACAGGTGGATGTTGCCTCGCTAGGGGATTACCTCTCTCATTTCTCCTTGCTGTTTTATCCCTGCTGCAAGCAAATAACTTTCTGATATCCATCTACAGGAGTAATACTGGTTGAGTCAAATCAAAATAATATATACTATTATATAAGTATTCAACAAGTTGTTATGGGCTAACGTTACATACCTTTAGTCACTCAGCTGTGAGAGCCTGTCGCGAATGAATTACCATATTAAGTAGCCACGTGCGCATTTTGTAGCTTATGCTATGTAGACTTAAAACTGCAAAGTGATTTTTTTTTTTTTTTTTACTGGTGAAATTTATTCCAGAACTGCAGATCAATACTGGGGAACTGCGGATCAATAGTGGGGCACTGCTGATCAATACTGGGGCATGTGCCCCAGTACAATATGACTCCTGCCTCCTGTGACCCCAAAGTGGGCATGGAAAATTAAGTGATGAATTTCATTAATTGCATTTTTATGATAATTATATTCAACTTTCACTTTGTCTTTAGATTGAACTTTGGATGGAGATCTAAAACAATAAAATATGATCTACACCCTTATGGGAATTTAGGCCACGTTTACACATAGCCGAGTATTTACAAAAACGGATATTTCCCCCCAGGGCTGGACTGGGCCAAAAAATCGGCCCGGGCATTTTGAGCCTAGACCGGCCCACCAGGTATTGATGGAAAGAAAATGAAGCCTATGAATGAAAACAAACGTTCTTGTGACACCGCTTGTACACTGTCTTGTTGGTGTGTATGTTCTTGTCTAATAAACCTAAACCTACACCATCCCCCCCAGTCCCGTTATAGATGTACTTAGTACTGTTTCTGAGTAGACCAGCAAACTTGTATGGCAAGCCGTTTTAACATTTAATAGCTAGACTGGATATGTGTTGCAGATATCTGTAATTCAATTGTTCCTAGTCAAAAAGAACATTTCAGATATCTACAATGATATATTAACCCATTTTAAACAGGGGGAACGCATTCTGACAGCGTGAAATACTGCTGTCAGAATGCGTTCCCCCTCTGTTTATCATGAAGGGATGCTCACACATCTTTCAAATTCATACTGCTGACTTCTTTCACCACCACAGATAAGTCCTGTGATTTTCAGGCTGATATCATCATATTTGACCATTTTAAACAGGGGGAATGCAGCCCTGCTTCTGTTTTTACTAACTAATGACCATGAATTGCCTAAACAGTGGGTTCTTCCAATATATGTATATATACAGAAAGTCTTTGCTGCGATGGCATCACTGTAGGTAAACATTTCTCCAAAAAGATTGATGTATTATTTCACCCACCCACTATTAATCACAGCATTATTAAAATTTAGTGACAATCAGGAATCCAAACACCACTGTCCCTATCAAAAAAGCAACTTAAATTTGGAGTTGCTAATTTAGTTTTATAGAATATATAAGATATTGAATATGAAATCATCATTCTTCAAATAGTAGAAATAATAATATCAATAATAAGCCACGCTCTCTAATGTTGTGACTACTCCAGCCAGAGCTACCTGGGAGACCTGCGAGACCCTGTGCGGAATGCCGGGGGGGCCGTCGCGCGTGAGCGTAGCGAGCGCGCGCAAATTTTTTTGGGTTTTTCGGGTCGGATCGGGTGTCTATATGCGCAATTTTAACTCTCCAATTAGCAAAATACTGGATACCTTCCCCTGCCTCATCATCATCTCTTGCCTCGACGCGGGGCCCCACGGCTGCTTGAGACCCGGTTGGATCGGTGATTTTTGTAACAAATTTATCAAACGAGCCTTTCAGAGAGGCATTAAACTCTTCCATTTTCTTTAGTTTTTTTTCTTTTTTCATCCCCTGATGGAAATTTCCTGATTCTGTCTCGTTCTCTCGACATTGTGTGACAGTTTGTTCCAACTCCACCCGTCTGGATCAGAGCAGCTTGTGTCTGCGCTTGGTCTGACGCAGTCGTACACATATATTTATTGATATGCACAGACTAGTACACATTTAGGTCTGTAATGGAACGTGACTGTTGATATTTATAAGGGAAAAAACGAAAAAAAATTTGAAAAAAAAAAAAAAAAAAAAAAAAAAAAAACGGCCCATGGGGGCGCGAGGCCCCTTGGGGCGCGAGGCTTCAGCCCATAACCAATCTAACTCATCATAACCAATCGGCCAGTGGTACCAGTTGTTGTCAGGTAAAAAACAAAATCAAATGGGCCGATGGGCCTGCCCGGGCCAAAAAAAATAAAAAATCGGCCAGCCCAAAATCGGGCCGGCCGATGGGGATTTTGGGCCGGCCCGGGCCAAAGAAAAAAAAAAAAAAAAAAAAAATTTTTTTTTTTTTTTTTTTTTTTTTTGGGCCGGCCCGGCCCAAAATCACCATCGGCCCACCGGGCAAATGCCCGGTATGCCCGATGGCCAGTCCACCCCTGTTTCCCCCTCTACATTTTGAAAAATATCCTCGTTTACACGAACCCGGATAAATACGCTGTTAAGGTGCTATGAGCAGCCAAACCTACAGGGGGCAGTGTAACGAGAAGATAAAGTCATGCTAGCCAATCAGAATCCTGGAAAAAAAACGTCAACAAATGACACATGTGAAGCCTGAACTGGTTCCGCGTTAAATCGACGGCGTAGCCTACGTACGGTGCGTGTCGCCGCGTAGCCTACGCCGTAGGCTCTGCGTTGGTGTAACGCGGAACCATAAATCAGCCTGGACTGCCAGTTACTTCCAAGACGGAACAAGAGTCTTTCGTTTGGAGTGACAGAGAAGTGGAGTTACTTTTAAGTGTGACTTTAGAATATAAAACAGGTAAAATACAAGAAAATGTTGACGGTGGCCAAATAAATTGTAAACACAGGTCGCACAAATGACGCTGGTGACGTTTCTGTCTCATAATGTGACGTTCTGAAGCCTAAATGTCCGTTTCTCTCCGTTTACAAGCAAACGTGAAAACAGAGTTTTTGAAAATCTCCACTTTGGCCGGAGTTTTCAGAAATGATCGTTTTTGGTGACTTTGAGCCTCGTTTTCGTGTAAACGAACGGCCAAAACGCATGAAAACACCCCCCTTTTTGCTCCGTGTAAACGGGGCCTTAATCTTCCATCGGTAAATCAAAGCAGTCATGTGGATTCAAGTCGCAGCAGAAATTGGTTTCTTGAAAATATGTTGGAATAAGACAAAAAAGACAAACACAAGAATAAAGAATCAGGCTGTTGAGGAGAAAATCCATAACAAGTGTTAAAAATAAGAATCAAGTACATGACAAGAGGAGCAGATTGTGTCCTCTCTCCATTTCCTTCCTGCCTCCACCTTGCAGGGGAAGGTTATCTGCAGCCGTCGGTCCTTACAGCCCAGCAGGAAACGGGATAATTGGCCAGTGGCAGCAGCAGCAAGGCAAGGGTTTTCAAGTTGCATCTATTAATATAAATGTGACACGCTGGCACAACTCCATCAATTCCCAGAGTTCTGTCAGGGATGCCAGGTAGGAGGAGGAGGAAGCTGTCCAGCTCCGAGCACAGAGGGATAACTGCTCAGGAAGTCTGACTGTGGACTGCAGCGTGAAATCAGGAGATTATTTTTGAATGTGGCAGTGAGAAGAGGAGAGCTGTGGATTGTTTTCCACACAAAAGCCTCTGGGTTGGTTTTTGCAGAACAAAGTGCTGGATCAGAAGACTTTTTAGTTCAGTGTTTATTGACTAAACTTTACCTCAACACCTCGCCTCATAGAAACCAGCAGAAGGAATCTCAACGATTCAGATATTTGCACTTCAAAAACATCACAATTATAAAGTTGCAGGTAAATATTTTCAAACCAGAAACTTATTCTGGAGAGAAATTGATTTTTCCCCAATAATAAACATCCAAGCCAGGGTTTCTGGCTGGACTTGTGTGGTTGTGGGCGTATATATGTATTTATATGTACGTGGAAATGCGCAGAAACAAATAAATGTGTACATGTATGCTTTAATGTGTGTAGAAATATCTGAATAAGAATGTTTGTACACGGGTGAATATAAATTCACGTTGTAAATAATGTCAGGTGATTAATACTGTTGTATACCACAATTTATATTTATAAAATTCTTACTATTAATTTGTGCAACCTTTAACTATGTCAAGTTTTTTCTTTTCATTCATATTTAATAACGAACTGAAATAAATAGTATTGAATTCATAAGTCTTTTACTTCTTCCTACTCCTTTTTCGAGCATAACATGCTATTATATTTATTAATTCTTGTCTACTTTGTTTACATTTATTACTTAGTGATTATTATTGTTCTTTTTTATTTTATTGATTTATTGTTCTGCTGATTTATTTATTATGTTCGAAATAAAAAGATATCAATCAGTTTGGTTTCATTTTCAATATGTTAAAACGTAATACACGCGAGCCTGCTGATGTAAATCTCCCAAAAACATGGCACAGGTTAATCTTTTTATGCAGAAAAAGGTATAAAAAAAAGTTACAAATCTAATTTCAAAATCAAATTTGTGCCTTTAAGCTTCCAGCATTTAAGAAAAACATATACAAAAGGAGGAGCAACATGTAAATCCCAGCTACAATATTTGATACTTAAAACTGAAACTGCACGAACACAAAAGCACTAATTGAACCTGTAAACTCGCAACCTTTATTTCCTCGTTCCTTAGTGTCGTTTCCCGTTTTACTGTGAATGCATTGGGAATTAAAACGGATCTGTCGTAAAAAGCTCCTCGTAAAAGAGGCATTTCATTAATTAGTGGAGTCTGGAAGCCCATAAAGATCCCCGGGGGACGTTTTAACGATAATTATCAAACTGTCGCCCGTATTTTCTGAAGCAGCTGCTCTGAATCTTCTATTCAACGATGCTTCCACCGAGATGGAAGACCGACCTCTGCAGCTCCAACGGTTTTTACATGAACGTGAATAAAAACTGAGATCAGCTTTGTAGTCAACATTCATGGAGATTATGGCTGGGGATCGATTCAAATGTCAAGAATAAATTAGATTCCGATTCTTAAGATTCAGAATCGATTATCAAGATTTGATTCGATTCCGAAATTGATTTGGATTAATGTTATTAAAACAGTTTTTTCAGCTGTTGCATGAATTATATGACTGTATTTATGCAGAATATTAATACTGGTATTATATTAAACAGCAAGTATTGGCAGATAATGGTGCTGTAAGGACCAATCGTGTCCCAGAATGCTGATAGAACTGCTTTCAGAAACATCATGTGGGTCAGAATTACCAAACAGATCCAGGGCAGCAAATTGAGACGGATGAAATCGGTTTTATTTTTTCCCACATTCCGTTTAAATTTTTTCCATTTTCGTACTATTTCGGTTTTTAATTTTTGAGAATTTTAGCATTTTATGCAAATGTAACCCCAAGACAATATATAAAGTAATGAAATATAGACAATTGATGCAATTATAACTGAAAACTTTAATGTTTTCATACCTTTAAACATATTTAAAAGGCAAAAACATGGCACAAGTTATTCTTGTGTCCAACAAAACATTCCTTTTTTGGGCATAAACAAAAAAAGAAAAAGAAAAAAATTGATCTTTAGACATACGAATCAATTTTTAGGAATTAATATGAGAATCGGAATTTAGAATCGGAAAATCGATTTTTTCAACACAGGCCTAATGGTGATGCGTCACGTGCACGTGTATAGACGGCGGTGTCGACAGCGTTCCCTGGTACATTCAGTGACTTCGATATCAACCGATATCTCTCCTCTGACTGACTCTACGACAGTTTTCCAGTTTCTTTGGCATCTCTTTGTGGCCTCAAGCTCTCGGTAGAATTCAGTCCAAAACATTCCCGGAGATTCTGCAGCAACAGCTGGCATGTGTTTGGATGGAAGCCATTTACCTCATTTTTAACCCCGAGGACATTTGGAGCCCCATAATTAAAAAGGTGTGCACATTTATGCAGGTTTTAATTTATTCATAAATTCAAATGCAATTAATGTAGATGTTCCGCAAGCAAACCAAATCTAGCTACCATCTGTTGGAGCCGATCAAACCAGTCCATCCTGGCTGGGAGAGTCTCTGGATGGGTTAAACATGACGACTAAAGAGCGGCGACGTCATCACAGTTCAGTTCATTTCAAAAATACTTTATTAATCCGAATGTAAACAGTGTCGATGGCAGCCATCAACTATCTCTTATACCCCTTTTCCACCAAACCGGTTCCAGGGCTGGTTCTGGTTCACAACTTGTTCAAATTGGGAACCAGCTGGGAACCGGTTTTCTTTTCCACAGCTCGGGTGCTAAGGGGAGCCACGTCAGTTACCTCACTGCAAACGTCAGTTACGTTGCTGCGTTTGCGTTGGTGTGAAAACTGAAGCAACAACCAGGTATCTGCTCTAACAGGACTTGGTCCACGTAGCTCCTCCGTGGACACATCTCTAAAAGACAGGTTGTCTCCTCCTCCTCCCATGATGCTTTGCTGCTTCCAGATTTATTCTTATTTGAAAATGTCTCCGTCTCCCAGTCTTGCTATTGCCGTTGGTCTTAATAACTCCGCCCCCTCTTACGTGAGCGGTTCTTTCCTCTAGCCCAGCAAAGAGTTGCTGCTACCTTGGAACCAGGTTCTTTGTCATTGACTGCGTTTACATGCAGTCAATAACCCTTTTAAAACCCGAATATTAGCATTAACCCGGTTTTGTACGGCCATGTAAACACCAATAACCCTTTTTGAATAACCGGAATTTGCTTTTAAAAACATGAATATGACCCCTGGGTTACTCCTTTTAAAACCCGAATATTGGGTCATGTAAACGCCAAACGGAATATCCCCATCAAACGGAACATGAATTTGTTTTGTGCACATGCATTGTTTGCAAGTGATTCCTGGTCTTTTGAGTCCAGGAAGTTCTTATAAACACGGCGAAACGCAAGACCACACCGACCTTTTGGAGTGAGGAGGAGACTAAGGATATGAACAGGGCTCCAGAGTGCGACCTATTAGGTCGCATATGCGACCTAATTTATTAAGGTGCGAGTTAAAATTTAATGAGGTCGCTGCGTACACGCAGCGCGCTCAAAAAGGTAAACAAAGCAGATGCAGTATGAAGCGGTCTATACTCGATTCTTTTAAGAAGAAAAATGTGCCAGGGGCAACAAACGAGGCTGGTGGAGGAGGAGGAAAAGAAGGATGGATGGATGGATTCTTCTTCTTCTGATGAAGCGAGTGACAGGTTGGCGAAAGAGGCGGGGGAGAGTGGGGAGAAGAAAAAAAAGTACAGCTTTCTGGCCAGTTCCCGTGGTTAAGATACGAGGGACAGGCCCAGGCCCGGTTCTACGAGGGTGCATCAGCATTGCACCCTCAGTTTATGCGTTTGCTCAGTTGAAAAGACGAAAAGAAAACTGACAAATGCGCTCTCGTTAACCCTCATTTATGGTTCCGCGTTAAATCCACGGCGTAGGTACGCGGCGACGCGCACCGTACCTTCGCGTCCCCGCGTATCCTACGCCGTAATCTCTGCGTTGGTGCAGCGCGGAACCATAAATCAGCCAGTGTACGTCACTGATCTGCAAGACGCTGCTCTCTGCTGCTCCGTTAACACAAAGTAACGATGGATATTCAGAAGTGGTTCAAGCACAACCACGCCAGCAAGTTTACAGGACTGTCTCAGAAAATTAGAATATTGTGATAAAGTCCTTTGTTTTCTGTAATGCAATTAAAAAAAAACAAAAATGTCATACATTCTGGATTCATTACAAATCAACTGAAATATTGCAAGCTTTTTATTATTTTAATATTGCTGATTATGGCTTACAGTTTAAGATTAAGATTCACAGAATATTCAAATTTTTTTAGATAGGATATTTGAGTTTTCTTAAGCTGTAAGCCATGATCAGCAATATTAAAATAATAAAAGGCTTGCAATATTTCAGTTGATTTGTAATGAAATCATCATTTTTGCATTACAGAAAATAAAAGGACTTTATCACAATATTCTAATTTCTGCTTATTTTTTGCTTAATCTGCAATTTGCTTATTGGCCATATTGAGGTTGAACACGCTCATGCAGAAGGTAAGGAGTGTGTCTCATTTTTGTAGGTAAATGATCAGGTATCTTATAAAAATACACAGTGGTAACACTTTACCATAAAGTCACCTCAATTAGCCTAACATTAGTTAGTACATTAACATTACTAAGCATTTATATAAATTATATTATTCAACTTTTAATTTATCAACTAACTCTGACTAGTAAACATTAATTACCCTAACTGTAGGCTATATGTGTTTCCTATACATAATGATTGTTAATCTGTAAACAGGTAATTAATGCTTAATAATTTAACTAATGTTAGCAATGAAAAATATGGTGCTACCTAATTTGTTTTGGTGCTACTAAATGAAAAGCTAGGTGGCACCAGTGCTACCTGTGAAAAAGTTAGTCTGGAGCCCTGGATATGAACATTTTGGCATTTGTAGACGGTAGAAAGTACCGAGGATAGCGAGATTTACAAGAAGGTGAGCGAAAAGTTGCGCGAAGCAGCATTTGTTTTGAATTTTGATACAGGAAGAAGAAGCGGAAATGACGGGAATTGCGTCATGACGTTCTCCGTGCGTCGCTGGTTTGATCCAGATATCCCGAATGATTAATTACCATGTAAACGGAATATTCCAAATGTTTCAGTAACCGGAATATTAGCAATAACCCGAATTTTGACTGCATGTAAACGTAGTCACTGTAAACAGAGAGCCCGGTTCCAAACTCAGCACTGGCCCACAACCAGAACCAGCCCTGCAACCGGTTTGGTGGAAAAGGGGTACCAGGGATTTCTGTGAGTGAGGCCAGTCTCATTTACAAATGGTAAGAGGCATCTGGTGAAGTTGCTCTAGCTATTGAAGACGTTACACGCTGCCCCTGACGTGAAGGATATTGGTGTTTCAGTACACAAGTCAGTGTCACTCACTCTCCCGTTAACTCGTGTCCGTCGCTCTCAACGCGTCACCTCGTTCGTTTCTCTGATTGGTCACAGTGTAAAGTAGGTTGGTAAGTAACCGTTGGTGCTCCTGGTTTGGGAGGCTTCCTGGATCGTTTTCAGACCTTCATCTTTCTAGATGTGGAACAGTATAAACTGGTAAATATTTCTTTGTTTCCAGGGGTTTTGGTTTGTCGGAAGATTTTATTCTAGCTTTATTTCCAATTTCTAAATGAGCTTAAATAACCGTGAGTTGTACAATAACCTGGGGATAGTTTGTTTGTTCTGTCCCTGTTTATTGCTATTAAGGATCGCCTCAGTATGTTTTATATACTGTTTTTATCTGCTGTTTTAGGCAGTTATTGTTGGGATGGGGAGTGTGAGCAAAACTATAATAGTTTTAGTTGAGCATTAAAGTCAAAGTCAAAGTCAGATTTATTTGTATAGCACAATTCGTGCACAAAGCAACTCAAAGTGCTTTACACAAAAACGTTCCAATACAATCAACAATCAACATTAGGGAGCAGCACTTTCATTCTGCTGTATTGGGTTGTTTTTTTTTAACAATATAAGGACAATAAAGGCACTTTGACTACTATTCATACAAATAAATGAGTACTAAGTCAAAGCACTGACAGTAACACCTTAAAAGAACACTGCCTGGGTCTTTAATTAGACAGAAAGGAGTATAAACTGTAGTTAATGACCAAAACAAACAGTTTTGACAACTTCTGAGTGAGAAAAAATTTGTTTGCAGCAAAATGGGAGTTAATATTTGCAACTGGGGGCAATCCACCTATGTCAAAATAAGTTGCTATTATATATTATTATATATATTATAAGAGATGATGGTGTGGGCTGGATCCCTACACACAAACTAAGGTCATTCTAACTTTGTATGGGAACCAAAAGTGTATAATCAGGACTGTTTATCAGCTGTTTACTATGATATCTTTGGTAAAACGCTCTTGAATAAGAGAAAATGAGAGCATCGCTTCAAAAGAAGGTGTCGCACAGTAATTGTTTTATCAAGATTATCTTGTTTTCTTGATTGTTGGAGCACAAAATTGAAAGTGAAAAGGAAATTCAATTAAACACGTAACCCGGGCACAAAGAGATAATAACACACAGATACTCAAGTCGTAAAATGAATACAAGTAATTTCCATGAGAGAAGTGGCTCTACTCTTAATTAAGAGTTGGAGGCAGCATTGTGTTGCAGGAGATAATCAAATAACTGAGACCAGGTAATTATGAACGCTGATGTAAAACCACTCTCAGCGGCAGAAACACAACACCCTGAATTAACTTAACTTCAACCGTGTGGACTGTAAAGGAGCTGCGAGTTCCTCTTATTTACAGTCGAGTAACATCTTTTAAAACTGATAATTCTGTCTGCATTAAAGCTGAAGATCCGTCGAAACCTGGTCCCTCCATTTTACCGTCTGGTTATTACAGACTGTTTATAAAAGATAACATTATGCAGTCTATGGTTATCTAAAACCGGCTTCCAATGCAAGAAAAGCTGTAATGTGTTGTATGAGTTAGGACATACCAGAATCTTAGGACAAAAAGCTGAAACATTATATTAAAAAACCCAGATAAATTAAATCTGGAATTGTGCAACAAAAGCCCTCCAGAACCTTTATTCCCCGAATAATAACATTACTTATCATGATCATATTTTATCTGGTGAAGATCTGGCTGATCAGTTACATCGGCCGTGTTGAATAATTGGGGCTATTTAGTTACCAGGGCTGAAACTAACAACTATTCTGATCTGGACTCGTCGCCAACTACTGAAACGATTAATCGACTAATCGGATTAAGACTCTCAAAATTATTAAACGGCTCTTATTTAGCTCTCAGCTTTTACATTTTGCATGCAGTTGTTTAAATGATGCGCTAAATATAAATTAAAGACATTAAAGATGGACACTTCATTCAAAAATACATCTTTTAATGAACTTTTTTGCCAGTCTCCGTGAAGTTGCATCAGTGCCTGTTATATTGTTTACCTGGCGCTGTACTCTACTGCACATGTGCAACGCTCAGCAGAGATAGCGAGGGAGGAAGATGCTTCACTCTGTTGAAAAACCTGCGTGGTGACAAAAGCGGTTAAACGCTAGTGCAGTGGTCCTAAACCTTTTTTCAGTGATGTACCCCCTGTGAAATATTTTTTCAGCCAAGTACCCCCTAACCAGCGCCAGGGCCGCCGCAAGGGGTGTGCTAACCGTGCGACCGCACGGAGCCTCGCGCCCCAAGGGGCCTCACACTATGGGCCGTTTTTTTTTTTTTTTTCCTTCTTTCCCTTATAAATATCAACAGTCACGTTCCATTACAGACCTAAATGTGTACTAGTCTGTGCATATCAATAAATATATGTGCAATGATGCGCGTGTCTGTTGTTCAATACAACTGCGTCAGACCAAGCGCAGACACAAGCTGCTCTGATGCAGATGGGTGGAGTTGGAACAAACTGTCACACAATGTCGAGAGAACGAGACAGATTCAGGAAATTTCCATCAGGGGATGAAAAAAGAAAAAAACTAAAGAAAATGGAAGAGTTTAATGCCTCTCTGAAAGGTTTGATAAATTTGTTACAAAAATCACCGATCCGACCGGGTGTCAAGCAGCCGCGGGGCCCTGCCCCGCGGCAGTCCAGGCATATATTTTTCATTTTCATTTATTTAGCCTCTTTAATTTGAGAAGATTACGACTTATATGCATAAGCATGTTGTTAATGTGTTAACTTATGGGGCAATTTTGTTTTGTGTACAACTGGAATGAATCACACACTATATAATGTCAGTTGAGTTAGGCCCCTATGTCACTAATATATAAGTCGCTCTCAGTAACAGGCTGATTTGATTCATGTAACATTTTTTGTGTGTGAACAATGTTGTAATAAACAGACATTACTATAAAAAAAATATCTCGACTTGTCATGTGTTCTCAATGCAATGCTTCATAAAGAAACGTGTGTATGTTTGTATCCAGTATTTTCGTAATTGGAGTTAAAATTGCGCATATAGACACCCGATCCGACCCGAAAAACCCAAAAATTTCGTGCGCGACAGCTCCCCCCAGCCATTTCGCACGGGGCCTCGCAAATCTCCCAGACGGCTCTGACCAGCGCAAAGCACTTTTGGTTGTAAAAACAAAAGACCTAAAACAGAGCACTGTGCCATCAGTAACTGATTTATTAAATACAAAAATATTGCTGCTACGCTTCAACCACGACTCCATCGTTGGTCCAAGTGATTGACAGGTGAAACCAGGTGTTTGACAGGTTAGGTGGAACCATCCTGGTGTGGGGGAAACTCTGGGGTTTTAGGATAATAAGTTGAATAGCCTACTCCTGAAGATAAAATTCATTTTATGAATTTAGACTTATATTTTTCTCAATTATTTATGAAATATTTATTTTTAAAGGATTTTTACATGGATGCTACTTTTTGAATATACAGGACTGTCTCAGAAAATTACAATATTATGATGAAGTCCTTTATTTTCTGTAATGCAATTAAAAAAACAAAAATGTCATACATTCTGGATTCATTACAAATCAACTGAAATATTGCAAGCCTTTTATTATTTTAATATTGCTGATTATGGCTTACAGTTTAAGATTAAGATTCCCAGAATATTCTAATTTTTTTAGATAGGATATTTGAGTTTTCTTAAGCTGTAAGCCATGATCAGCAATAATAAACTAATAATAATAATGTGCAGCGCTCAGCAGAGATAGGAGGGAAGACAATGCCTTACTCTGTTACTAATATTTGCCGACAATAGTTGACAGTTTTTTTTTTTATTATTGATTTTTGTAGGCAAAGTCGACCAGTCGTTGCACCCCTATTTAGTACGTTAAAAAACACTCATTAGTGGGGCTTATTAAAAACAAAGCCCTAATTTACTACGGGGACTAGAGATCAGACTCTGAAGTAAAAGAAAAAGGTCTCGTTGTCCGATGTGTCCAGATTTAGCCCAGTGTTTCATCAGGGGAAGGCTGATCTCCCATCATGCCTTGTGCCTACAGAGCAAGCCAGTGGGGTCAGTATTATGATGTGGAGTTGCTTCACCAAATCGGTTAAGTTCAGTAGTGTCAAAAGAAGTTGCTGAATGGACAATCTGAATATATAAAATAACCAAGTCTCCTGCAGTCAGGTTTGTTTTATGTCCGAGATGACAACGACAGGATGCATCAGGCTCAAACTGATGAATCCTGACGGCGTCCAGACCTCATCACGACCTCATCACGACCTTAAAGGAGAGGATCTTTGTCACAGGGCGGAGGAAACGTTACACGGCGCTCCGACCCGCGCATCATCAACACCAGACCCTGTAGATACATTCATCTGGATAGTTTGTTCAACCCATGCGTTTGAAGTGGAGATTATAACCATCTTTGCAGCATCGTTACTTTTCAATAATTTGGGGACTTTTTTTATTTATCAATTTTTAATATAAAGGACTGTCTCAGAAAATTAGAATATTGTGATAAAGTTCTTTATTTTCTGTAATGCAATTAAAAAAACTAAAATGTCATACATTCTGGATTAATTACAAATCAACTGAAATATTGCAAGCCTTTTATTATTTTAATATTGCTGATTATGGTTTACAGTTTAAGATTAAGATTCCCAGAATATTCTAATTTTTTTAGATAGGATATTTGAGTTTTCTTAAGCTGTAAGCCATGATCAGCAATATTAAAATAATAAAAGGCTTGCAATATTTCAGTTGATTTGTAATGAATCCAGAATGTATGACCTTTTTGTTTTTGTAATTGCATTACAGAAAATCACAATATTTAAATTTTCTGAGACAGTCCTGTATGTTGATATTGATGGTGTGAGTTATTTTTAAATGTATATTTTAACCATGTGGATTTTCTTAATGATGCAGGTTGGATGCAGTTCTGTCATGAACACGTGCTTTTTTTGGATTGTGGGTATTTGGCACACAATAATATTTACAACCCCGGGATGGTCCTAAAAATATCCCAGCAGCAATAACATACTATCAGGTCTGTGTTTGGAGAGCAGATCTAAGGGTTGTTTTTCCAGGCTCACCTTCTCTCCCAGGGCCCGGAGGCTGTCCAGGAAACGGGGCCAGAAGTCCTTGAAAAGTGGCCGGTCGATTCTCTTCAGGCTGTCTTTGGTGCTGGCATCCACGCTGACATACAACTGAGTAACTGGCACCAGGTTCCTGGAAACGAGGGAGGGACGGGGGAGAGGGGGGTAGGCATGATTTAACCTGGAGGACAACATGAGCAATAAATGGGGACAAACTCTTGGGGGGGGGCGTTTGGAGAGAAATACTCACTTGGAGAAGAAGTGCGACATGAAAACATGTTTCTGTTCCGTCCTTTAAAACTTTTACTCGCTCATTTCAGGCATAAAGGTCTCTAATACAGGACTGTCTCAGAAAATTTGAATATTGTGATAAAGTCCTTTATTTTCTGTAAAGCAAAAATGTCATACATTCTGGATTCATTACAAATCAACTGAAATATTGCAAGCCTTTTATTATTTTAATATTGCTGATCATGGCTTAAAGCGGCACTATGTAACTTTTCCACCTTAATCTAATATTTCCAGAGTCATTGTGATGGTACATCAACTTCCAACAGGTTTAATGAACCTCTGTCATGGTCTGAGGGGTCTGTATCGCCTTCACTGGCACTATGTAACTTTGAGGAGCATGATAGAACCCTGCCACACTAAAAACTACACATTTTTACGGCTTTGACTGCTTTACGGCATACGTCACTTCCCCCTCCTTCCCGATTCGTAGTCGAGACGAAAGCTGGCGGGGCTTGGAGCTCAGAGCTCTGCAGAAGCTGGTAACCCGTTGCTGTGTTGTAGCTGCAGCAGCTCCACACAACAGACGTGGGGGAAAGATCGCTAATGGTTTAACTTTTCACGGGTTTCCTGCTCGGAGGCAGAACCACGGAGGCCAAGTATCTGATATAACAAATTAAAAGAGTAAAAGAGTCGTCGGCTCGGTTGGATCGCGGCTGTAACGAGTCCGACCAAACATAACGTTCCTCAGTAAACAAACAAACACGCACACAGATGGGCGTCGGATCAAAACACGGGTTTATTAAACCACAAACAAACAATCACACAGACCGGGGTCGGATCATTCAAACGGGTTTTATTCCCCACTTCTCCAGCTAAACGCAGTTGTTGGCCAGCTCTCTGCGGTGCAATTAATTTTGTTGAGGAAAAAATATTAACTATTTGATTTGTAGCTGCAGAGGAAAAAAAAAAGAGGAAAAAAAAGAAAAGAGAAGTAAGAGGGATACAAAACATGTACTGTATGTTGTACTATTATACTAATTTATTGAAACACATGGCGAGTCAAACATTTACCAAAGCAGCTGCCAAACACTCCTAAACAAGGTAGCCAGAGACGTGGGTTCTGCAGAACTGCGGGCAGTAAATCCTTCTAAAGAGTGGCGCTCCGACGAGGAGCTCCATTCTTTAGTAGGGATTTCATATGGATCCAGACCGTTAATAATCATTATTTTCTCCATATACCGCTCCCTGGCTTCCTTGTTTAAGGTATCCCGGTAAATTCCAGTTCCTTTCCAGCAGTTTAACATCTTTTTTTTTTGCGTTCCGTCTGTTCACTTGGTGAAACAGAAAAGCGTCCCGTCTTCTCTCAAAACAAATGCACGCGACGGGACAGGAGTTTTCTGGCAGTATGCGCTGGTGCTCATGGGAAACGTGGTGTTCTTTCTGGTAAAACACTACCGCTTTTGTCCAAAAGATGCCGCCAAACTCAGAAAAGCTGAAAGTTACGTTGTGCTGCTTTAAGAAAACTCAAATATCCTATCTCAAAAAATTTGAATATTCTGGGAATCTTACTCTTAAGCTGTAAACCATGATCAGCAATATTAAAATAATAAAAGGCTTGCAATATTTCAGTTGATTTGTAATGAATCCAGAATGTGACATTTTTGTTTTTTTAATTGCATTACAGAAAATAAAGAACTACAATCTGAGAGCTGTCTTGAAAAGATGTCCACCAGAAAAATATCTTTTTTCCCAGCATCCTCTGAGGCGTAAACCTTCACCGTCCATTAGAATCAACAGATTTTTGTTATTATTATTTCTTAATAATTAAAGTTTTTGTAAAACTGCGATGTCTTTAGGCTTTTAAAAAGGTAAAATCATACATAAGCTGCACCAGTTTTACATTAATTCTCCACCCAGCGTCATGCAGTCTTTCACAAGACAGTCAGAACAGGAATAAAGAAAATATCAATAATATCAAAAATACTGAGACGGTGCATGAACCTATTCAAGTCGAGCGTCACCCTGATGGATGGAAATGATCGTTTTGGTGAAACTAAAAGAAACAAAAAAACTAACTGAGAAGGTGGAGCGGTCATGTGACCAGCAGGAGGTCGGGGTTTGATGTCTGACCTCCACGGTCCAGACATCAACATACATCAGAGCGTCTGTGGACCAGACTCTGAACTCTACAGAGTCCCTGATGCTTTGGTGACGGTGTGTCTGATGGAGAAAAAGGCTTAAAAATTAAAGAAAAGTAAAGCTGTGAAAGTGATGCAGTAACACGTGTGAATAGATCAAAGCGGCTGATTGTGTAAAGAACTTAAGCGGTCAACAAAAATATAAAAAATGAAGTCCATTTACTGTGTCTACACGTCTTCAGATCCTTCAGTGGAAGCAGAAACACTTTTATTGCGACGGACATTTGAAGAAAAATATGAACATTTCTCCTTTTTAAAGCAGCGCTGACGTGGAAACCTCCAGCCAGGCGTCTCACCGCCATTTACTGCTCTAAGAATCCTATTTATTTATTTATTTATTTATTTATTAACGGGGGAGAGAAAAGTCTATCTAAACACCTCACAAGAGCTTCCAAACAGTTATTGTTCCACGTTGATGATTGCACATACCAAAAGAACGCCTACTGCTGCTTCAGCAATGATGTGGTCATGATTTCAGTGTTCATGTTCACGTCATCGAGCAGAAACACCCAGGACACGCAGGAGATTTCATGTCTTAGCTTGCCTGAATACTCAACTCACTTTATTTATAGAGTTTAAAACAACCAGGTTGACCAAAGTGCTGTACAGGTAAAAACAGCAGAATAAATATATATAAATATATATTACAAAGATAAAACTAATAAAATAAGATGAGTGCAAAATACCAGAATACAATGAAATAAAAATAAGAGTAAAATGATAACAAATTAGAATATGTTTGAAATAAAACATTGCCAAAATCCACTAAAACTAATCAAAAGCAGGGAGGAAAAGTGTCTTTTTAAAGCTGATTTAAAACCTCAAGTGATGGTGCAGATCGGAGATGCAAGGGCAGGTTATTCCAGAGTCGAGAGGCCACAAAGGCTCTGTCAGCTGATTGGAGGATCTCAGCGACCCGGCAGGGTTGTGGGTATTGAGGAGCTCAGTCAGATAATGGGGGGGCTAGTCCATTAAAAGCTTTCAAAACAATCAATAAAATGTTAAAATCTATTCTGACACCAACAGGGAGCCAGTGCAGCGCAGCCAGGACCAGGGCGTCCCTCCACAGGAGCTCAGTGCAGATCACCTGAGTACTATTGTAGTTTCATTTTAGTGAAATCTTGTCTGAAAGTAAGCAGTATGCAGAGGTGTCAAGTAACAAGGTACAAATACTTCGTTACCTTACTTAAGTAGAAATTTTGGTTATTTATACTTCACTGGAGTAATTATTTTTCAGACGACTTTTTACTTTTACTCCTTACATTTTCATGCAATTATCTGTATTTTTTACTCCTTACATTTTAAAAACAGCCTCGTTACTCTATTTCATTTCAGCCTTTAATAAAAACTATCCAGTTAAATTGCTCCATCCGGATAGAGTGAATTTGGTTGTGGTTGTTTCAGATGTTCTTGTCCAGTTTTGTTCTTACATCCGTTCCCTCAGATTCCTGCAACTAAACTTGGATGTACATTCCAATAAAGGTTAGGATAAATGATAACATGCCTCTGAAGTTTGACTTTTTGCACCATTACAATACTTATAGGCAACTAGTCATCATATCTGCTGCTCTCTGAAACACATGTTAATGCTCAATAGTACACATATATGCTTCTTTAATATATTTGCATTATACTAAGATACATTCATTTTCAATGGCTTTTGTCCTTAATGGCTTTTTTCCCCCTTACATTACCTTTACTTTTATACTTTAAGTAGTTTTGAAACCAGTACTTTTATACTTTTACTTGAGTAAAAAACTTGAGTTGATACTTCAACTTCTACAGGAGTATTTTTAAACTCTAGTATCTATACTTCTACCTGAGTAATGAATGTGAATACTTTACTCTGGCAGTATGTGATAAATGAGCTTGTGACGGACCAGATACCTGACATGGAGCTACACAACCCACGGGACCCGTTTACGGTGCCATTTCCTCAGGAAAGAGAAGCGCTCGTTCACGTCAGAAGTCACGGTGCAATCATGAATTTTAATGCACATCTAAACCTTAAGCAAACTTAAGTTACTGAAATTGAAGGACTGAGTATAAGTGACCCTCATAAAGTTCCGGGAAACTGCACCGGAGCTGCCAGACCTCCAATATCCCCCCTGATCAACTTTCCTTCTCCCTCCTCTCCCCTGGAGGGGTGTAAATGCACGTCACGCCTTGAATTTGTGAACATTATTCAGCTTTGGACTCAGCCAAGGATTATTTCATCATTACTGGAAGGGCGAGAGGCACTTCATCCATTTAATTAACGAAGGCGCCAAATAAAGACACAACACCAACACAGCCAATGTCAGCCAACGTGATCGGCACCTTCATTAGCATCAAATGTTACAGCGGATTTTCGCCGGATAAATTAGTGTTTACTGTGTGAATTAAAGTTTTAAGGCTCCATCTCATGCATTAATATCTTACTACTAGGATAAATAGAGTCATTTAATTAATGAGGCTGGGATGAAGCCATGGCTGGTGGTCAGAGAGGACGGTGTTGTGCTGGTTCACAGCTGGAGTCGCTGAGAGCTGCTCTCACGCGTCATCTGTCTTGGTCGGGCGTTTGATGGCATAAATCTGTTTATCCTGCCTCTCTGGATCTTTAGTGATACAATAAAAACCTCCATCTGTCCCATTTTTCTGATATTTTGGCATCTTGGTGCACAACAGCTATCGGGCATCGTTTCAGACCGTTTCCCGGAGCAGAGACGTCCTTTCTCAGCCGCCTCAGCTCCACTGCCAACATGGTGTTGTTTACGTTGTAGAGCAGTTGTCCTCAACCTTTATATAAAAAAATGTTTTTTCAGCCAAGTCCCCCCTAACCAGCACAAATCAGATCCAGAAGATGCAGCTGCAGAGTTAGAAGCTGATGCCGTTAACGCAGAGCTCTAGGTTCACGTCCATTAAAAACTAAGTTACATAGAGAAACGCGGGGGATCTGCTCTGGGGCTGGAGAAGAAGAAGATCCATCTTTGGATACACTTTCCTACATACAGGACTGTCTCAGAAAATTAGAATATTGTGATAAAGTTCTTTATTTTCTGTAATGCAATTTAAAAAAACAAAAATGTCATACATTCTGGATTCATTACAAATCAACTGAAATATTGCAATCCTTTTATTATTTTAATATTGCTGATTATGGCTTACAGTTTAAGATTAAGATTCCCAGAATATTATAATTTTTTAGATAGGATATTTGAGTTTTCTTAAGCTGTAAGCCATGATCAGCAATATTAAAATGATAAAAGGCTTGCAATATTTCAGTTGATTTGTAATGAATCCAGAATTTATGACATTTTTGTTTTTGTAATTGCATTACAGAAAATCACAATATTCTAATTTTCTGAGACAGTCCTGTATATTTGTATTTTAATATACACATATATTTAAAAAGTAGCATCCATTTCACGTACCCCCAGGGGTAGAGTGGTGCATGCTGGGACATCACGGTCCAGAGCTTTATACTGAATGTGTCAGTCAACAGTTGCTCTTGAAACATGAAAGTGGTCCTGGATTGAGGGGCTAATGGACGTTAGAGCCCCACAGAAACTATGCGGCAGCACCAGTGAAGACCTGATAAAACCACATCATAAAGACAACCCCCCCCATTAGTGCATCAACCTTCCCACCTGATTTCCTCGGGGAACTGTGCGTTGGTGACCAGGAAGCTGGAGATGTGGTGGGTGTGCAGCAGGCGGATGAAGGTGCTGATCTGGGGGTACATGATGGGCTCCCCCACCAGGGACAGGGCGCAGTGCTTGACGGCCAGGCCTTCCTCGTACCGGTCTGGCTTCACCCCCGGGACTCCTGGACGACAGAGATTTGATCACGATGGGAACTCAGCAACAACATAGATGAGGACGCAGATAAAATAGATTAAGAAACAGAAGCGTCTCCTCTGGGGTTCTGCGGAGCCACTTTAATGTGGTCGGGGGCCGATAAAAGACGTCCTTAGAAACCACCTGGTGGAAAAAGGCTCCCGGGATGCAGCTCGGCGCTCGTGAGAGTTTAATGTAACACCACGGCACCACAGCAAACATCTCATTTAATTCTACGCTGAATTCACTGCTGGGCAGCCGCTTCCTTCTGCATTATACAAATGTTTATAAATGATTAATACCAGTGCGGCTAAATACATAAAGTAAATGGTCCGGAGATTTCCCAGAGGGACGATTACATCTCACAACAGCAATCTGCAAAGCCATTACTGCAAACGACCCCCACCCCCCCCCACGGCCGGCTGATGGCCCAGGCCGTCCATCTGAGCTGGGACCGTCTCCTCGCCGGGCGTTTTGGTTCAACGGCGCCACGATTTGAGACTGGTCGTTTACTCTGCTGGAGGCCGTTATCAGAGTTATAGCCTCTAAAAACAATATCTATATCAATATTGAAAGTGTTTTAACTTTCTGCATCATCTACTGGTTTGGGAATGTCTCCAAGGCACAAAAGAGGTCTGTTAGGAGGACAGTAGCAACAGCCAGCAAACTGTTAGGAACCACCCTACCCAGCTTCCAAAGTATATACACTGAAAAAAATAAATCTAAGCCCATGTAAATATAATCTGTGATATTAACAATTAAAAATGAAGTTTGTTGCTTTACATGAATACATCTACTTTTGAACTTAATCTGCATTTGTTTTAAAAACAAGACATTGTGCATTTTTTCCTTAACAAGCAGTATTTATGTAAAATACTTTTCCTTTAACAATTGTAATCTATTGGGCAGATTGACCAATGTTTAGATGAAAAATGCTTTGTTTAAATAGAACACCACAAATTAAGGCAACTTTTCCGCATGAGATTTTTATGTAGATCAAGAAAGACTAGTCTTTGTATAAACTACTTCATTTTTAGTATGTACAAAATTAATTTGCAAGTAAAGTCAACTTAATTTTTGCAAGTCAACTTAATTTTTTTTCTTTCTTTTTTTCCTTTTTTTTCTTTTTTCTTCTTCTTATTTTTTCTTTTTAAAGTGAACTTAATTTTGATAAATAAAGTAAACTTAACATAATTAAGTTGACTGTACCTGCAAAATGTATTATTTACATACAAAAAATTAAGTAGTTTATACAAAGACTAGTCTTTCTTGATCTACATAATAATCTCATGCAAAAAGTTGCCTTAACTTTTTTAAGTAGATCAAGCACAATATTTGTATCAGTGTACAGAGACCGGGTAACAAACAAGCCAAAGGCCATTGTGGCTGATGATGAGAGGCTCCCACTTACCTCCAGTTTTAAACTGTTGCCATCAGCTCAGCGTTATTGCCCCCCTGTGTTCACTAAAAACAGGTCAAACAAGTCCTTTATACCCCAAGCCATTAAACTTTTAAATATTTCTAGGAAATAGCCCCCCAGCTGGCTGGGCAATACCATGTACAAGTGGATGCACCGTGTCTGTTTTACTGTTCTGTGTCCCTGTTTTTATGCTATGTTTGTCAAATTGCCATGTGTGTCCTTTGCTGCAAACAAATCTCCCCACAGGGACAATAAACATATATCTATCTATCATATATATATTGTTTTAATTTTGAGAAGGGACGGGGACATCTGAAAAGAAAGGCTGTGGTTTCAAGTAAAGAGCCTAGGTGTCATTCCACTTGTCAAGCATGTGGTTAAAACAGGTTTTTATTATCTAGAATATATCCAGAGTCCACTCGTTTCTCTCTCGGACCAACACTCAGATGCTGACGCTTTGATCTCAAGTTGTCCTGATTACTGTGACCGGTTTTAAAATCACTGCATTGGCGCCTCGTGTCTTTCAGGGTCGAGTTTAAAGTATTTCTTATGGTTTTCAAAAGTCCTAATGGTCTTGAACCTTCTTATCTTCCTGAGTTTCTTTCACCACATTAACCTCATGGACCCCCGGGTCCCTCGGTCCCTTCATTATTACAAGATTGCTAATGTTTTACTTTTTAAATCTAGCTTTTAACTAATGTCCCTCTATGTTTTAATCCTGTTTTAAACTTTCCATCTTAGATTTTGTATTAAGCCATGTTTTCTAACACACTTTACTGCCATTTATTGCTGATATCTTATTTACTTATTTTTCTATTTATATTACGATTCATTATTATCATTTTTATCTATTTTTGGTTTGTTTTTGTGTTTATATATTTATCTTTTTATCTTATTTCTATATTTGTCATACTTTTTACCTCCAGTGTTTCCTGCATGGGGAGGGCTGTTGACTCCGGTTGCCGTAGCAACTTTGTGCTGCATTTTATTGTATGAAAAGTGCGACATAAATAAAGTTGGATTTGATCTGAGATATTTTAGACAGACAGTATCTTTTAATTATTTCTATTGTCGGTTACACAATGAAAAACAGGAGAAAGTGTTGAATTCTGGTCTTTGAGTGACCGAATCTTAATAATAATAATAATAATAATAATAATAATAATAATAATAATAATCTGCTGAAATAAATGACAAAAATAAATAAAAACAGTTGAAAAACTGATTGAATTGAATGAATAAGTAAGCAAGAAAAACGTGGAAAAAACCTTTCACGGTTACATCTCTATTAAAGATGAAGGATTTACATCTTAAACGTCCGATATTTGTGTCCTTTCCTATTTTATCCAAGACAAACGTCATTAGTGGCGCCCGTCGGTGCTCAGGCGGTGAGATGGGGTCATTTATTCCAGGTTTCAGTCAGCAGGGCCTCGCTAGAGCTGCAGCTGAAGCGGAGACGACGGCCTGTAGGACAGTTAGTTGGACACGATGACGGACAGCCGTCATTATAAACCGCTCTGTGTAAGGTTTATCTGATGTGGGCGGTAATCAAGTGGTCCGGACAAACAACACTTACTGAATCACATCAGAGAGGCCTCATCTCAATCAGGTTAAACTTATCAGCGTCACATTAGGAGTGTGTTATAAGATCTAATCGTGCAAATGGAAAGATCTTTATCCTGAAGATGCTTTGCTTCAAAATAGTAAAGTTTAGGCAATAAAAGGTTATGTTTTCTTCTGTTTTCTCTCACAAGAACGTTAGCTATAAAGAGGATACCTCGCAGAGAGCTTTCAGGCCTGACATCACGACTGGCCTGTGTTGAAAAAATCGATTTTCCAATTCTAAATATTAATATTATTCATATTAATTCCTAAAAATCGATTCATATGTCTAAAGATCGATTTTTTTTTTATTTTATTTATTTACGTTTTGGTTTTTTTCATCATTACATTACAACTTTTGGTTATTTTTTTGTTTATCCCCAAAAAAGGATGCATGAGGCATCATTTTCAGTCTACATTATTACTGTCTTTGTGACTTCTTACCAGCCGTCCCTCAAATGAAGTGGTGTCCTCTAGGCCTGTGTTGAAAAAAATCGATTTTCTGATTCTAAATCCATTCTCATATTAATTCCTAAAAATCGATTTGTATGTGTAAAGATCGTTACATTACAACTTTTGGGGTTTTTTTTTTGTTTCTGCCCAAAAAAAGGAATGTTTTGTTGGACACAAGAATAACTGGTTCCATGTTTTTGCCTTTAAATATGTTTAAAAGGTATGAAAACATTAAAGTGTTAGGTTATAATTGCATAAATTGTTTATATTTCATTACTTTATATACTGTCTTGGGGTTACATTTGCAAAAAATGCTAAAAACCAAATGCTCAAAAATTAAAAACCAAAATAGACCGAAAATGGAACAAATAAAAACGGAATGTGGGGAAAAAATAAAACCGATTTCATCCGTCTCTGTTTCCTCCCTGGATCTGTTTGATAATTCTGACCCACACGATGTTTCTGAAAGCAGTTCTATCAGCATTCTGGGAGCTGATTGGTCCTTACAGCATCATTAGCTGCAATACTTGCTGTTTAATCTCAATATAATACTAGTAGTAATATTTTGCATAACTACAGTCATATAATTCATGCAACAGCTCAAAAAACAGTTTTAATAACACTAACCCAAATCAATATCGGAATAGAATCGAATCGAATCAAATCTTGATAATCAATTCTGAATCTTAAAAATCGGAATCAAATCGATTCTTGACATTTGAATCGATCCCCAGCCCTAGTTTAGGGGGACGGGTTTAGGGGAGACGGGTTTGGGTTGCCAAGCTAAATTAGGTCAGTCTCAAAACATTGTACGTCCAAGGAAAACAAGAATACGTGCACGAAAACGGAGGACGCGATGAACCGAGACCAAACTTCCTGAAAAATAAGCAAATATTCCTGGAAGTGAAACTGAGGCCGACATCTGGACATGAAAGCACACGCTCGTGCTCCACTTTAACATTTATACGTTACAGACGTCTAACCAGGCGGTGGGCGTGTTCCCGCTGGCGTGAAAATGTTTTAAAGATAATTTAATAAAGTTAATTTGGCTATGAATTTACAAACATTTACCAATTATTTTTGTCCGACAAAATATTTTTTGTCTGACAAAAAAAAATTTAAATGTTTTTAAGATGTTGCGCAAATCATAATCAGATTAGTCTAGTAATCATTTCAATACTCGATAGACTCATTGACTGTAAAAAGATTTTATTAGACTTGAAAATAATTAAAATAAACTTGAAAATGTCCCATCAACTTTGCAGATGGTCTCTTGGACGGACGAGACTACTTTTTTATATTTTGCTGAAGATAAAGATCTTCCTCAAACCTTCCAAACCGTGTAGGAGAAAAATAACTGCTCCATTATATCAGGTTTGTTTGTTTTTAGCAAAGTCTACAAAATCCATTGCTACTTTTTGGTAACTAAAATCTGCTGAGGTCAAACTAACAGAATGATCACTGAATTCTGTTTTGACAATAACAACCGGCGCCGACCGGCCGACGTGACCAGTCTCGACAGCTGCCAGAAGAAGAAATCACAAACAGCTCACAACATTCCCAGTGAGCACCAAAGTGAGCGTGCAGGTCTGGTTCCTCCATCTATCGGTAAAAACATCCATCATTTCAGTTTAGAGAGAACATAAGTACCTCAAGTGCAGTTGCAGCATAAATATTGATATGTTTTTAAGATAATAAAGCGAGTGAAGGGTAGAGTCGCCGGATAGGGAACGGTATGTATGTGTGAGATGGAGAGGGAGCGATTAGTGATTTATGGGGCAGCATCGTCAGGATGTGATGGAGCAGCAGACACAACACCAGAATCCTGAGCTTCAATAAGCTTCATTGAACACAAAGTTATGAGGTCAGGAGACGGGAAGGAGACAGGAAGTACCAGACGAGGTGGTGCTGAGTAGGGCTGGGGATCGATTCAAATGTCAAGAATCGATTCGATTCCGATTCTTAAGTTTCAGAATCAATTATCAAGATTTGATTCGATCCAATTCGATTCCGATATTGATTTGGGTTAGTGTTATTAAAACGGTTTTTTGAGCTGTTGCATGAATTATATGACTGTAGTTATGCAAAATATTAATACTAGTATTATATTGAGATTAAACAGCAAGTATTGCAGCTAATGATGCTGTAAGGACCAATCAGCTCCCAGAATGCTGATAGAACTGAAACAGAAACATCGTGGGGCAGAATTACCAAACAGATTCAGGGAGGAAACAGAGACGGATGAAATCGGTTTTAGTTTTTCCCACGTTCCGTTTTTATTTGTTCCATTTTCGGTCTATTTTGGTTTTTAATTTTTGAGAATTTGGTTTTTAGCATTTTTTGCAAATGTAACCCCAAGACAGTATATAAAGTAATGAAATATAGACAATTTATGCAATTATAACCTAATGTTTTCATACCTTTAAACATATTTAAAGGCAAAAACATGGCACAAGTTAATCTCGTGTCCAACAAAACTTTTTTGGGGATAAACAAAAAAATAACCAAAAGTTGTAATGTAATGATGAAAAAAAACACACATAAATAAATAAAAGAAAATAAAAAAAAATAAATAAAAATTGATCTTTAGACATATGAATCGATTTTTAGGAATTAATATGAGAGGAGTTGTGTCCGAGTCTCCTCCCTGAGAACAACGGAAACACCGGGGACTGATGGAGCAGAAGAGGCACTGACCTCTGAACTGCCGGATCATGTTCTGGTGCTTCTCCAGCGCGTCCTGCAGGATCTTCTCCGCCGGGTCCATTTTCCACCTCCACTCCGTCCCCACGGGGTTGGTGTGATGCCTGTTGGGGGATTGGAAACATGAACAGATGAGCGGCTCGGCTGTGTCGGGACGTATTTACTAACTGGACCTAAATCCTGAGAGAGCATCATTCTGGTGACATAACGTCCCGCAAGACCCGTTTTTATGAGCGTAACTCTTCTGGAATCTCATTCTCAGACACTTCTCTTCACACCAAAGAAGAAAAAGATCTCGACTCTCAAAGAAGACGGAGAGAAACAGTGTTGAACCAATTACTGCGACTGCTGCTACTATGGAGGATCCTCCAAATGGTCACATGGTCTGGTCACGTGACCAGTGATGCTGGAGATGTGTTTCTATTACACCTTCCCTGCTAAACTCAGGGTGTCTACAGGTTTTAAGTTAAATTTAAGACTTTTTAATACCATTTTCAGACAAAATTTAAGACCAAAAACAAAAGTCACTAAGAAATCCAGCGCTGAGGTCGAGGTTGCCAGATCTGACAGGTTCCAGCCCAAACGTGATGTAAAACCCACCCAAATACTGAAAAACCATCCCAAATCATACATTCTCTATGTCAAAACTGTAAATTATTAAATGTGTAATAAATTTCAAGCTTAACAAAACCACTAAATAGCCAAAAAAAGTCAAGGCTCCAAATGAAGACTACAATTAAATTGAGTAGATTAAGGCAAATATATCAGTGAGTTTATTGTGAACGTTTCTACTTCTCTCTGCAATAATGGAAACTTTTTTGTTAACAATTTCTCCTAAATATTTAGTAAAAACCAGGATAAGCAGCCTAAATTTTATCAACCCGCCCAAAAATTGGGCGGAAATCAGCTCAACCTGGCAACACTGACTGAGACGTCTAACAACCGGTAAACAGATTTATTTCTCCTCAAAACAATGAAATAAACTTTTTTCCTTTTCAAAGTGTAGGAAAACTTTTTAATGATGACCAGATACATTCCCTCTAAAATTAAGATTAAAAAATGAAGACCCTTGTATTGAGATTTAAGACAAATTAAGACATTTAAAGGCCTTATCTTGGGAAAATGGAAAGACCTTTTAAGGACCCTGTAAACTGAACGGCCAACACGTCTGAAAAACCACCTCAGGAAAGCGTAGAAAAGGTTTTTGCCACATTTGACCGTTTCTTTCACCTTTACAAGTTTCCATTACAGCGCTGTCGTTGTGATATTTAGGTTTGGTTCTGCTCTGGTGCTCGTTCTCTGCAGACAGAGCTCATTTCCTCTGCTCTGACCCAATAAGGCAGAGCAGAGGATCAACGAAGATGCCTCACCGTTTCCACCTCTGAACCGCTCACACACAAGACGAGGCACAACACCGGCGCCACAGTCCCATCCTGCAAGTCCTGCACCTCCAGCAGCTTCCCACCGCACCGTTTACAGACATGTTCATATTCTAACCAGGTGACAGATATTAAATCTGGATATTCTCAGACGTGATGATGTGAGTGATGGTTCACCCATCTGACAGAAACCTGTCCTGAGGATCCATCCTACAGTCTCTTCTTTGGGTGTTAATAACACCTGACTACGTGTGAAGTCTATGAGCAAGAAAAGTAAAATAAATCCTGAGGCATCACATGTTTAAATTTGTCACAAGCGTTTGCACTATAAAAATCCAACTCCTCCCAATTCTTGGTTGAAAGACCTGATGTCCTTTTTATATTTAGAGAAAATTAAATGCGGTATTAGGGGTTGCTCTTCCTTATATTTGGGAACCTATTCTTTCTTTTGTTAATTCTTTGGCATCCTTGGAAGATTAATTTAATTTGATTTAATTTAATTATAGGGAAGTATGATATTGCTAACCATGTCTATTTTTTTTAGGTCTGTTTATTTAAATTTTTATTTATTTATTTTTTTTTTTGTTTGTTTTGTGTGTCCTGTATTTTATTACTTTATTTTTCCTATTATTATTGTCTTCAGTCAGAGTTTGATTGGTAATTGGTACTTACTTTGGGACCTGTTTATAATTATGTATTTTGCAGTGTTTTGGGGTGTTTGTTATGTTAAGTTTTGTGTCCTTATTTATTTAATTTTTTTTTTGTTTTGTTTTTCTTTTTGTTTTGTTTTGGTAAAATATAAAACGGGGTATTCTGTCGAATCCTTTAAAAAATGTTTATTGTGTAATATACATTACATCGACTACCCAATAAAGAAACAAAAAAAAAAATCCAACTCCTGTCACCACGGAGAGCCGGACGGCGAGGACGGCGGCCCGGGAACGGCTCGCTCCCTGTCGTCCCGCATAGCTGCCAACGGCCACTCCAGCGTATCCGTGGCGACAGGGAAGCAGAAGCTGACCTTTCCCAGCTCCAGCGAGGAACCTTAACAGATATATCTTTGGTGCAAATGCAAAGAAAAGAAAACGCTCATAGATTTTCGTTTGTTACAAGTCAAAAGAGTAATAGCCTTTGATATTTCACCAGGTGGAGCTCCAGATATTTCACCAGGTGGAGCTCCAGATATTTCACCAGGTGGAGCTCCAGATATTTCACCAGGTGGAGCTCCAGATATTTAACCAGGTGGAGCTCCAGATATCTACCTGTTGGAGCTCCACATATTCACCAGGTGGAGCTCCATATATTTATCCAGATATTCACCAGGTGGAGCTCCACATATTTATCCAGATATTCACCAGGTGGAGCTCCACATATTTATCTCCTGCTCCACTTCCCGTCTGATTACTGTTGATATGTTAGTAAAAGGTCAACATCGTTCTTCAGATCCTCTTATCTTCCATTTTCCAAATCGTGTACTTGTGCAGTAATATTTACTATTTTGAGTGTCCAAGTGTTTCGAGAAGTACGTGGTTCATTCAGTTTTTACAAAAGTAAGAAAGAAGAAGTCAAATCTCCGCGGCGGAGCAGGTGTAACTCGGGTCAGGCAGCAGGGGAGAGAGTTTCCGTCGCCTCGGCACTTAAAATTCAGCTCAAGCTTTTCCTTTCCCCGCTGCTGCGTACCGGACGTGTCGCTGAATGAAATGTTGTTTTTCTTTGTTTGTGTGCACTGATGAAAATATGCTCCTTTTAAAATCCCTTATTTACCTCTTCTACTGCTCTGCCACCGTCTTTACCTCCTCAAACCCCCCAGGGGTCGTTGCAGAGACTCACCTCCAGCAGAAGACGCACTTGTTGGCGCAGGCCAGGCTGGGCGTGGTCTCCATGCAGCGGTGCGACTCGATGCCGTAGAAGGTGTGTTTGTAGCAGCCTCCTCTCCCCCGCAGCATGGACTGGCCCGGGCAAACCACACGTTCAGAGCCACTCGTGCACGTTTAATTCAAACTGAACCAATTAGGAAAGTAGTGATTTATTGATGAGGGGAAATTCTGTTACCTTGGTCCATCGACAGAGCTTCACGCCGGAGTGACTTCCAATTAGTTTGTATCCTGTACGGAGAGATGAAGATCAGGAACAGTGAGTGAACATTTTGAAAGCTTCAACATTCCTGCAAAAAACCTCTGCACGAGCTCCTGGAACAGCGTGAATCCCGCCAGGGAGCCTCTACGGCAGGGGTCGACTACCCGTGGCTCTAGAGCCGCATGCGGCTCTTTAGCGCCGCCCTAGTGGCTCCCTGGAGCTTTTTCAAAAATGTTTGACCTTTTTTTTTCTTCCTTTTTTTCTTTTTCTTTTTTTCCTTTTTTTCTTCTTTTCCTTTTTTTCTCTTTTTTCTTCTTTTTTTCCTTTTTTTCTTCCTTTTTCATTTCAACTTTTTTCTCAACATTTTAATTTTGAGAAAAGTAAAAATGTCGAGAAAAAAGTTGAAATGTCGAGAAAAAAGTTGAAATGTCGAGAAAAAAGTTGAAATGTCAAGAAATTACATTTCAACTTTTTTCTCGACATTTTTACTTTTCTCAAAACTGATTTTTCTCCTGCCTGGCCCTAATACTCTTCCATAGATTTGCGTAACAAAAAGAGTCATGTGGAAAGACATTAGCATGCTACATTTGCAGCAGAGGACCCAGTTATATAGATATATATAGATATAGAATATAGAATATAGAAACATGCAGCATGTGTTGCCTTCATTTTAAAGCTCCAGACATATTTCTTTTTGTGTTTTTGGTCCAATATGGCTCTTTCAACATTTTGGGTTGCCGAGCCCTGCTCTACGGGGTTCAGCCGCCACGAGAAACTGGAATTTTCGGGCCAATTGTCACTAAATTTACATTTACCCATATTTCCTTGCCGGGTCTTGAGACTACGGCGACTAGGAAATCCAGCGCTGAGGTCAAGGTTGCCAGATTTGACAGGTTCCAGCCCAAAACGCGATGAACAACCCGCCGAAATAATGAAGAACCAGCTCAAATCATACATTCTCTATGTTAAAACCGTAAATGATTAAATGCGTAATAAATTTAAATCTTACCAAAGCCACTAAATAGCAAAAAAAAAGTTTAGGCTTCAAACAAAGACTACAATTGAATTGAGCAGATTAAAGCAAATAAAATATCAGTGAGTTTATTGTGTATGTTTCTACTTTTCTCTGCCATGATTGAAATTTTTTTGTTAATAATTTCTCCTAAATATTTTGTAAAAACCTGGAAAAGCAGCCCAAATTTTATCAACTCACCCAACTGGGCTGAAACCCGCCCAACCTGGCAACCCTGACTGAGGCGTCTAACAACTGGAAAACAGATTTATTTCTCCTCAAAACGATTAAATATTCAAAGTTTTAAAAAACTTTTTAATGATGACCGGATACATTCCTTACGGAAAAGTATTAGGGCCATGCAGGAGAAACAATATTTGAGAGGGGAAGATTTTTTTTTATTATGCACTTCGAGAAAAAGTCGAAATTTCGAGAATAAAGTTGAAATATCGTGAATAAAGTCAAAATTTCGAGAATAAAGTTAAAATATATTTTGACTTTTTTCTCGAAATTGTGCTTGAACTACGGTAAGTGTAAAATGAAAAAAAAAAAAAATCTTCCTCCTCTAAAATATATATTTTTTTTCTCCTGCCTGGCCCTAATACTCTTCCGTAAACGATGACATTTAAACGATTAAATCCTTTTCAAAGCGTAAGAAACATTTTAATGATGACCGGATAAATTCCCTCTAAAATTAAGATTAAAAAATTAAGACACTCAGATTGAGATTTAAGTCAAATTAAGACCTTTAAAAGGCCTTATTTTAAGAAAATGTAATTCAAGACTTTTTAAGGATCCGTGGCCGCCCTGTGAACTGGACGGCCGACACGTCTGAAAAACCACCTCAGGAAAGTGTAGCGCGGAGCACGAGCTCCTCTACAGCGTGAATCCCATCAGGAATCGCCTCTACCGGGTTCATTACCTCACGGGCTGCTGTGAACCGGCTTCTCCTTCTAACACGTCTTCCTCCGTGTTACATGTCAAAGATAATATTTTATTAATGTGACATAATAAGCTCCCGGCATGATAATGGGGTTGTTTTCTGGCTTCATGACTAATTTAAAGTAGCTCTTTTTTTGTTTTCTGTGCGTGATCGAGCGAGTGAAGCGAGCCGCCTGATTCAGGGTTTATTCTGGGAACATTGATCCCCACAGATCTGAGGCTGGATGATTAAACACAACTGGTTTTCATCAACACTTCAAAACAGATGTCATCTAATACCTGAATCAACAGTTTGCTGATGATGAATTAAATCATAAAAGGAGCGCATTTTCCTTTTTTATCCCTTTCAAAACAAGCTGCGTCTTTCTCTCCCTCACACAGAAAAGCTGACAAGCATTAAACTCTCTAAAATTGCTCCTAACGAGGAGTTATGCAACGTATAAACTGTATCACCCCAGTAAATGATGGAGGGAGTAGAGCCGGGAGCTGGACCCACTGAAAGCTCATTTAACTTTTAACAATCACCAATTATTAACGCTCACTCGCTCACCTGTCCCTTAAGGTGGAGCTGCTGGTTCTAATCTCTGTGGAGGATTATCTGTAGGGCTGGGTGTCACTGGGAACCTCATGATACGAAACTATCGTGATATTTTGCCAACAATAATATCACGATGTTGCAACACATTTCATCCACAACATCACGATATCTGCATCACTGTAGAAATTCAGAATTTATTGACTGCACTGAATCCCCTTCACAAAAATATTTTCTGTCTGCAAATGAACAGAAAATTATAAAACTAAATGAAGGTCGAAAATACACATTTCCGTGCTCGTATCATCAACTTCTTCAATGTAAAAATGGACACATATCAGTGCTGCTTAACCAGAATCTAATTGTTTTATGAAAACTGACAGATTTCACTGCATATAAAAAAATACACATTTCAGTCAGTTCATTATAATATAATAACTATACAAGCTAAAGTTACAACATATTTGCATATATTTTTCATATTATTTACATAATATGAAATTAACCATTTATAAAATTAAAGTCGTACTGGAACTGAAACATGATTTATTATTAAAAAAAAAAAGATATTCAAATTATGAATATCGATATCAACTCGACCGGCAAAGTATCACGATATATTGCCATATTGATATATATTTCTGCCCACCCCTAATTATCTGTCCATCTTTCAGCCAGAGCTTTTCATCTCTCCTAAACGTCCAGGAGTCAAATACGAAGCAGATCTTCAGCAGTTGTGATACGTGATGACCAAACACGTAGGGCTGGGGATCGATTCAAATGTCTTTCTTAAGATTCAGAATCGATTATCAAGATTTGATTCGATCCGATTTGATTCCGATATTGATTTGGATTAGTGATATTAAAATGTTTTTTAAGCTGTTGCATGAATTATATGACTGTAGTTATGCAAAATATTACTACTAGTATTATATTGAGATTCAACAGCAAGTATTGCAGCTAATGATGCTGTAAGGACCAATCAGCTCCCAGAATGCTGATAGAACTGCTTTCAGAAACATCATGTGGGTCAGAATTACCAAACAGATCCAGGGAGGAAACAGAGACGGATGAAATCGGTTTTATTTTTTCCCACATTCCGTTTTTATTTGTTCCATTTTCGGTCTATTTTGGTTTTAAATTTTTGAGCATTTGGTTTTTAGCATTTTTTTGCAAATGTAACCCCAAGACAGTATATAAAGTAATGAAATATAGACAATTTATGCAATTATAACCTAACACTTTAATGTTTTCATACCTTTAAACATATTTAAAAGGCAAAAATATGGCACCAGTTATTCTCGTGTCCAACAAAACATAAATTTTTTGGGGATAAATAAAAAAATAACCAAAAGTTGTAATGTAATGATGAAAAAAAATACATAAATAAATAAAAGAAACCCCCCCCCCCCCCAAAAAAAAAAAAATAATAATATGAGAATCGATTTAGAAATGGGAAATCGATTTTTTCAACACAGGCCTACAAACACGTCATCTATACAACCAGGGCCGAGGTGACGCTCCCACGACACAAGAAACAATCTTTATGCTACTTGTTGGAGTTAATAAGATGCAAGTAAGAAATACAAATAAAAATAAGCAAGCAAGCAATGCAAGTAAATAACTTAATTAGCTTCTAATCTTCTTGCTCTCTGACCTCCGAGAGGAATAAAAACACATTGGATGTACTGAACTGGGTCTTGAGTAAGGAACAGTGAGATTAACCATCATGCTTGGAAAAAAAAAGATGAAATCAACGTCCTAATAATCCCCAGAGTCCCTTACTCAGCAGCGTTCATATTCAAATGCCCTCATTGTCCCGCGCCGCTCGTTAAAATGCTACTCTACTATTATTCCCTTTGACAAAAATAGGTCCATGCGAGTCCTCGGTCCCCCCGAGCTTCGTTTTCCAAAGTGTACGGCTTCAAACTTTCTTGGTGGCTGCACAAGTTTCGGCAGCACGGGACTCCTGCATCCATCTCCTGCCAGAAATAAAATGCTATAAAGGAAACGCGGCTTTCTGGATGCCGTTAACACGATGCCAGAACTTTTCATTCCTCGTTCTTTTACCCAAAATAAGCCGAGTCGTCTGCCAGGGCCGACCGTGCCAACACAAACACGTAAAATAGGTCGACGTGTGGTCAAACCAAGTAGAGTGCAGCAAACCGAGGCCTATTTAAAGAGTGTTACATAAGCCGATAGTGTGTTGTGATTCTGCACAGAAGAATAGACGAGTGCAACAACAGAACCTGATTCATTAAAAGGACTCACCGAGTTAAAAACAAACAAACCCTGCAGCAGCAGGGGGAGAAAAACCAAGAGCAGCCACGTTTCCTTCAGGACCTACGAAGCTGCAACAGGATGCTGCTAATCAAATCTATTTGATTAACTAATCACCCTGCAGATGTGAGCTCTCATGAACACATCTGCTGGGGCGGCGTCCCGCCATGTGGTGGAAGAAAAACATCAGGAATGATCTCGGAGCAGAAGCTGCTGCCGCCCCTCCGCCTGGAAGATTACAGACCCACTTTCAAGCCATTCCGAGTTTATCAGTTTATTAAATTCTATTAATTTACATTTGTTTATTAGGATTGTTTAGTTTTCTCTTCACAAATAGAACCTCTTGCAGTGAAATGGTGTTTGGAGGAATAACACCTAAGGCCATGTTTACACGTAGCCGGGTATTTACAAAAACGGATATTTTCCCCTCTACGTTTTCAAAAATATCCTCGTTTACACGAACCCGCATGAAAACGCTGTTAACCTCATGCCAGCCAATCAGAATCCTGGAAAAAACATCAACAAATGACACGTGTAACTTCCAGTTAAGGCTGATTTGTGGTTCTGCGTTACACCAACGCAGAGCCTACGGCGTAGGATACGCGGCGACGCGCACGTACGGCGCACATCGCCGCGTACCCTACGCCGTAGGCTCTGCGTCGATTTAACGCGGGACCATAATTCAGGCTTTACTTCCAATACGGAACGAGAGTCTTTTATATAGAATATAAAACAGGTAAAATACAAGAAAATATTGCCGGTGGCCAAACTAATTGTAAACACAGGTCGCACACATGACGCTGGTGAGTTTCTGGTGCATAATGTGACGTTCTGAAGCTTAAATGTCCGTTTTCCTCCGTTTTCCTCCGTTTAGACGCAAACGTGAAAACAGAGTTTTTGAAAATCTCCACTTTGGCTGGAGTTTTCAGAAATGATCGTTTTTGGGGGCTTTGACCTCCGTTTTCGTGTAAACGAACGGCCAAAACGCATGAAAACGCCTCCGTTTTTGCTCCGTGTAAACGGGGCCTAAGTGGAGGTTTCAACTCATTTAATATTTCTGTGTTGTAGTACAAGGAGCACCAGTTATCTGAGAGAAGAAGGAACAAAAAGAATGCAGTGACGTGCGGTCAGGGGAGGCTGTGCTTCACCTGCCATCATGGAAAGAAAGAAATGTAAAATGAAAAAAAAATATTTTTTTATATTTATCAATTGATTTGTACTATAAAGTAATTTTCCATTTAACTTCACCATTTTTAGATTATTTTTTCTTCAAAATCGCAGAATTTTCACATTTGGCGTTCAAATGCTGAGCAGATGCGGCGGTGAGGCAGCACCCCGCTGAGCCTCACCATGGATCAGCAATCACTCGGCTAACTGTGCTGCCATGATATTAGTGAGACCAGATCGCTGTCTCTTTGTATGTCACTATTGAAATGTGTTTCTTGTGCCGGCGCAATCATAAAACAGCTGAAAATAGGCACGGGGTGAGACACGCACTTCTCCTGCCTCACGGTAGGGGGCACTAGTGAGCTCAGGGATTCTTCTTGCGACTTCTTGCGACTTCTAAAATCAAATCATCACTGCTTTTGTTCAGAAGGAGCAGCGTATGGACTTCATTGTCAGTAAAAGGTAAGACCATAATAACTTTTTTTTTTTATTAAATGTGCTTTTTGTGCGCTACAGTTTGTATGTGTAAAGCATTTGTTTGTAAATGACGATAGGAGGTTTTAAACATAACCAGTTAACTACCGCCATTCAAATGGTGAATAAGTTGCTCTGGAGGGTTCATATGCTTGTAAATCTGACTGATGAAGTCAGTGCCTCACCATCCATGAATCTCACCGCACGTCACTGGTAGAATGGGAGTTTCTTGGGGTTTTGTTTGCTTTTTTAAAAACATACACAGCACTGGGACTGACTAATATTCAAATAAAACCCGGGACCCCTTCATTGGTGTGATGCGCCAACAAGGTCTGACCTGACCCGCTGGTCCATCTATCGTGTTATTCTTGTCATCGCCGCCTTAACGTAAAACGTTTCTGGTCCAAACTGTTCAAATCAACGACCGAGGCCAATCTGAGCCCCTCTCAGACTGCAGGAGTGTTTACTGCCTCTCGAAGGTTCGTGAAGGAAACGCCGTTCCTGGTAACAACTCCAAGTACGCTAGCTGGTTAAATGAGCGCTGCAATCCGCTCAGTTTAGTGACACGTCGTATTTGGGAATAAAGGACGCAGCGTAGACGGGTCAGCTGACCCCCGGAGAGTTTCCTCGGGGTCAGACCAGAATGAAACTAAAGGTTTTGGTCATCGGGGAAGTCGATGTTTCAGACAAACCTACGGTACCAAGGACGTCACCTCAGCAGTGAAGCAGCATCATCATGTGGAGGGGAGTCGGGAAAAAGGTCAGAATTTAAGGAATCGTGGCAGGAACTTCGTACAGGAACATACAACCCATTTCCCAACCTAGATCGTCAGACCAGAACCGGACTGAGGTAGGATTCAAAGACCAGATGAACCAGTCCACCTTAAGAGACACACATAGCTGTTTTGTTCCTGAGGGGATACTTTTGTTTTTGTTTCACATTTGCAAAGTGTAAATTTGTAAATTTTCGTGTACATTTTCTTTTATACCAACCGCTGTTAAAATGATCAATTCGCATAAATTTTAATATTTTGAATACATTTTTATCATTCTGCCTGCACTGCTGGAAGCACTTCTGCTTTTACTCATTTATTATGGTTACTATGTCATGTATTTAATGTTTTAATTGTTCTTATTTGTATGTCTGTCTTTTTATGATGACTGTTTCCCATACTGCTAAATGAATTTCCCCTCGAGGGACAATAAAAATGACTCTGACTCTGCAAATGTTTTACATTTCTAGAGCAGTGGATCAAAAAATTTGAATAACAAGTTGCTCAAAAAAATAATGACATTTAAAAAACTAACAAGAAATTGTTTAAATTGATTTATTGGCTGAATGTGTTGCAGATTTAATGCTAAAAGTTTGTTTTTTTTGTTTTAAAAAAACCTGAATTATTGCCTACCTCGTGGAAAGAAGGTGGTTAAACAGGCGATTAGCTGCGACGCTACGCCTCCACTTTTATTATTATAAAGTAATGCAGTCAGATAATATGGAAATATAAGGCCATCCAGCAGATGTTCCTGCTGAATACTTTATACCTCCGTTACAGCCGACAGTCACAGAAACCTGCCGAGCAGATCCAGCCTCAGCTACTCTTACTTTACCCTTATTTTTCCAGTGTTTGCTCACCTTGCTTGGTCAGCGCTTCTCTCAGAGCCGGGGTGATCATCTCTCTCCTCTCCCCTTCGTCTTCAGTCTTCCTCACTCCGTTTACTCTGGACAGCTTCACCATCTGGTCTCCTGGATCAGCTTTGGTCTGCGCCGCAAGGAAACACCTCCGTCAATGTTTCATCAGCATGATGGGACCAGTTTTAAATAAATACATACATAAATAAGAGAAATAAAAACAAACCGAGCTCTGTAGTCGTGTTGTGACTGCTGAGAGCTTGGATTTAATTATGTTAGAAAATGTTAAGTTAATCAATAAGAGACACAAATTGGGCTTTAATGTGTTACAGATACAATTTTACACCTTCTATATATGAATCTGCTCATTAATTACCAATCTGGAAAAGGCGTGAAATAAAATGCAGCAAGGTTTAATTTCAAACTTCAAAACTTGTCCAACTTCAACGGTGCTGAATCGATCAAATAAAAACCTTTAGTTCATTCACTTTTGTTCTGAAACTATTTAATTGGCGTTCCTGGACTCAGCCGAGCGGGACGCCGCGCCGCCGTCCTCAGGTCTCTGTGTGTCCTTGACATTTGAGAGTTTCCTTTTCCTTTATCTAGTCTAAACGTCCTTAAATGGCACTAGAGCTTTTCAAGCTCTGTAAGAACAAGTCGCCTCATTTTTACATCCACCGTTGATCCTGTGGATGCTCCTGATACCCGACGACTCTCCATCTGAACAAGGACGTGAGACTTCAGTCGGAGAAGGCTTATGATCTCTTATCTCAATATTAATGATAAATCAACATTTCTCTCAGGTCAAAATGAGATCTGTGTCTAAATAATACAAAAAAACCTGACAAAATCCCAGAAAAGTTCCCCGAGGTACAGAAGCAGATATTCCCAGAAAGGTGCATGGGAGGACCTGCCTGCAGGATTGTAGCACCCTATAATGTAATCATTTCCTGAAAATGTAATAACGCCTGAAAATGTAATAAAATTAGCACTTAACTCAATCAAAAATGTAATAAAACCCAATAATGTAATAACTTCACCAATAATGTAATAAAACATCCTGAAGGATATTGTAATAACATTTTTACCAATAATGTTATACCTTATTACGTTATTGGGAATTTATTACATGGTACTCAAAGTCTTCAATTTAACCCAATAGTCATTCTGGTGTTTCAAATCCAGCGTATTCTTAGATTCTTAAAACATAAAATGTAGAACTCTGGACTGAAAATGAACATATATATTACATTATTTGTCAAGTATTACATTATCAGTTTTGGAGAAAAAAAAAAGACCCACCTGAAAATTTAATAAATTCCCAATATATCCCAAATAAAATCCCAAGGTATTACATTATCGGTAAAAATGTTATTACAATATCAGTCAGGATATTGTATTACATTATTGGTGAAGTTATTTCAGGCGTTTCAGGCGTTATTACATTTTCAGGAAATTATTACATTATAGGGTGCTACAAGGATCAACCACTACCCCACTACTGCCACCTCCTCGGCTCGTCTGCAGGGACGCTCCGCCGCCTTCGTCAGCGCCGCAGCGATGCTGAGGATCTGATGCTGTGTCAGCAGACGAATGTTCGTACAGGAAGTGCAGACTTCCCCGATCCCTCTGCAGCTCAGCGCCAGCGGCCCTCCGGGCTGCGAGGAGGTAAAAGCTCAGCGTACCGATGAGCCGAGGTTCAGCCGAGTCCACGAGACGAGCATGCGATCTCAGATAGAGCAAACTCCATCCATATTTCAAGAGGAGAAAAAACCCTCTTTACTCAGTCAAACCTAAATCTCTAAATATTTAGTTATAGCTGCTAAACCCTTCATTACTAGAGATGGAAATGGGTAAGATTTGTACTATTCCAGTTCTACTTTTGATTGTGCTGAACAATTAGGTTCTTTGATCCCTTATCGATTCTTATTTGAAAAAAAAGGACAACAATTACCTGTTTTCTACCAAACTAGTTCCAGGCTGGTTCTGGTTCTGGGCCAGTGCTGAGTTTGGAACCGGGCTTTCTGTTTCCACTGACAAAGAACCTGGTTCCAAGGTAGCACCATCTTTGCTGGGTTTAGAGCAGGGGTGTCAAACGGCCCGCGAGAAGTTTCCAACGCAAAAAAACGAAATGTTAATTTACTAAAAAGGAAGGCATAAATAATTGCCATGAATCGCAGCATATCTGATAATATATTTCTTCTACAAATCCATCGTTATTCCACAAATAGAGCAGTTTGACATTTTTAGTTTTCTAGAATGCATTTGCCGATTTTATTTCTTTGTAGACGGTCGTTTATTTTTATTAACTGACAACTATTATATATTTTCGCAGGAAAAATATCACTGCTAAAAAGATGATAGAAGATATTTATTCGGAGAGTTTCAGCTTTGAATACGAGGATAGTGACAAAGTAAAACAGTTAAAAGAGAAGTGCTGACTTTTTCGGCACACTAGCGTAAATATCTGCGCCAATTCTTAAAAATAAATACACTTAATTGTACTGGAAAAATCTCTAAATCACAAAGAAACACTCTCGGATGTAATAAGAAAGACTTTGCTTTTAATTAAATTTCCTATAAAAAAAACCATACTTGTTTCTGTTTATCTTTGTAAAATGATAGTAAAAGTATCTTACATAAGTTGAAAAAAACGAGAAATTTCAAGGAAAGATCCTGAAGAAAATATATTTTACATAATTAAAGTGTAAACAAAGTGCATATTTCCTTTAAAATTAACTAAACTGATATTGGATTAGATAACAAAAGTAAAAAGAAAAGAATTAAGAGAAAAAAATTTCCGCACCGTTTTTGTTATTTTGAGCGTGCGGCCCGCAAGAAAAAAATTGGTCAAATCCGGCCCGCCAAGCAAAATGAGTTTGACACCCCTGGTTTAAAAGAAAGAACCGCTTACGTAAGCGGAGGGGGCGGAGTTATTAAGACCAACGGCAACAGCAAGACTAGGAGATGGAGACATTTTCAAATAAGAATGAATCTGGATGCAGCAAAGCATCATGGGTCTGAGGAGGAGACAACCTGTCTTTCAGAGATGTGTCCACGGAGGAAATACGAGGACCATGTCCTATTAGAGCGAATACCTTGTTGTTGCTGTTGCAACTTTCACGCAAACGCAGCAACGTAACTGACGTGGCTCCCCTTAGCAACCGAGCTATGGAAAAAACAAACCGAGTCTCAGCTGGTTCCCAAGTTGAACCAGTTGTGAACCAGAACCAGCACTGGAACCGGTTTGGTGGAAAAGGGGTAAATGAGGCAAAGGACACTAATATGGTAGCCAGTGTTCGTTAGTTGATTAGTTATCTGCAGTATTGTTAGCCGAGGACATGCTAACGTTGCAGCTGCTGCGTTGAGAATTACTGACGTTGGTCCGGAGCGGATCAATAACACCACATTCATTGATCCTTATTGCATGTTGGTAGTATTTCCTCCCTTTGATGAAATATCCACTTGGCAAATATTGCAAGTTGCCCTGTTGTCGTCTTTTTTACTGAAATGTAACCAGACTTTTGAGCGTTTGTATCACTTGGGCACCATGTTTACTACTGGCTGCTGGTTTACGTAACGTGCGTGATGACGTCATTCGTTCTCATTGGAATTGAAAAGGAAACATTTGCAAAACAACAAGAACCGGTTCTCGATTCCCACTACCACTGGTGGGAAAATAGTCGACAGAACCAGGCAGAATGGTCGGGTGGTCCGGTCACATGACCGACTACGTCACCTCCATTGATGTCGGAGACGTGCAAATGTGCAAAGAAGGGCTGGGGATCGATTCAAATGTCAAGAATCGATTCGATTCCGATTCTTAAGATTCAGAATCGATTATCAAGATTTGATTCGATTCAATTCCGATATTGATTTGGGTTAGTGTTATTAAAACTGTTTTTTGAGCTGTTGCATGAATTATACGACTGTAGTTATGCAAAATATTACTACTAGTATTATATTGAGATTCAACAGCAAGAATTGCAGCTAATGATGCTGTAAGGACCAATCAGCTCCCAGAATGCTGATAGAACTGCTTTAGGAAACATCGTGGGTCAGAATTACCAAACAGATCCAGGGAGGAAACAGAGACGGATGAAACTGTTTTTTTTTTTTTTCCCACATTCCGTTTTTATTTGTTCCATTTTCAGTCTATTTTGGTTTTTAATTTTTGAGAATTTGGTTTTTAGCATTTTTTGCAAATGTAATCCCAAGACAGTATATAAAGTAATGAAATATAGACAATTTATGCAATTATAACCTAACACTTTAATGTTTTCATACCTTTAAACATATTTAAATGCAAAAACATGGAACTAGTTATTCTCGTGTCCAACAAAACATTCCTTTTTTAGGGATAAACAAAAAAATAACCAAAAGTTGTAATGTAATGATGAAAAAAAAAACATAAATAAATAACCCCCCCCCCCAAAAAAAAAAAAAAAACAATCTTTAGACATATGAATCGATTTTTAGGAATTAATATGAGAATCGATTTAGAATTGGGAAATCGATTTTTTCAACACAGGCCTAGAGTGTCTTCGTTACACTTTTGCACTTATCTGGGCAAAAAACCTCCTCATGAAGGCGTGAAAAGACGAAAAGGGAATCGATTCCAAGGAACTGAAACACTGGGAATTGGTTCTGAACAACAAGCAGTCCTCGAATCCCATCACATTACTGAATCTCTGAAGATACAAGACACAGAACAAAACAAATAGAAAAGAAAAGTAGAAAAGTGTGACCCTTTATAGTAAATTACTGCCCTTAAAAGGTGTGTCCAATCTTTTGGTCTGCACTTTGTATAGAATAAAATTACGCCGCCACAGGCCTAAAGTGATGGGGAACCTTCTACAATGAGACACATTTTATTACACATTTATATGATTATTGTTGCAAGTAAAACTGTTATCTTGCGTCTCATAGGCAGAAACCCCTCAGCATCTCTCTCGTCTGTTGTTATTAGACTTAACTGGACTGTTCTGAAGTTGTTTTCTGTCTAAAGCTCCCTGGGATGACTTTAGCCGTGAAATGGCGTCGTACAAACACAGTAAACTGAGATCAAATATTATAACAGCAGTCATCTTAAACAACGATTCCCAAAGCATGGATTCAGTTGAGAAACAATGTTCGGCCTCATTTTATGGACGCAAGTCCAGTTTAAGTCCAGTTTTTGTCCCTTTTTAGATCTGGTTTTGGTCTCAGGGGGGAAATTCCTGGTTTTTAGGCTCCAAAACGCCACAGTCGGCTCGCCTCTGACCTGCGTCCTTGCAGGCGCCGAGGGGGTTGTGTACCGGAGTTTTTAGAGGTTTTCCTGCCAGCGGACCGTTCCAGGCCAGAGAGAGAGGAAGGACAATGACGTAAAACTTTATCAGGGAAGCGTTTAAAGACCAAACAAACTGTGACAGAGATGAGCCGGGACTAATCGCCGGCATCGCGCTGCGTCAGAGGACTCTCTTTCTATTCCTGGCTGACGGATCGGGCAGGACGATGTCTGGAAACCTCGACTACGTCCCTCGACGTCACGCCGCACGTTGTTTTACTAAAACAACATCCAGCCAGCAGCCCTGTTGATGTATCTGCTCTCCGGCGCTGCCAGCCGGGTATCAGGTCTCCTGAGAGCTGCCAGACGCCCCGCTGGGCCGGGGATGCCGTGGAGCGACGGGACGGGGCTCGGGATCTTCTTTCACGTATGTTCCTGGGAAGCATTCCTGACATTCCTGACATTCCCGACTCCCTGGTGGAGGCTGAGGCCTCGGTGAAACATGGATAGTTTCACTCCGACTACGTTTGGCTTCACGCCACATCATCAACGGGACGTTGTCAAGGCAACTTCACCGCTTAACGGCTCTTATTGCACAGATCAGTGAGAGCGACAGCAGTCTCATCCTTCCTTCACCGTACCAATTATTACTTTTGATTACTTATACTTTATTTGACCCAGTCTTCGTACGTTTTGACCATATAGAAACTTAATTCTTGCCATTGTAAGAATGAGATGTACCTGCTGTTAGGCCTGTATTGAAAAGATTGATTCTCTGATTTTAAATCCATTCTCATATGAATTCCTAAAAATCGATTCATATGTCTAAAGATCGATTTAAAAAAAGATTGATTGTTTTTTTTTCATCATTACATTACAACTTTTGGTACTTTTTTGTTTATGCCCAAAAAAGGAATATTTTGTTGGACACAAGAACAACTGCTGCCATGTTTTTGCCTTTAAATATGTTTGAAGGTATGAAAACATTAAAGTTTTCAGTTATAATTGCATAAATTGTCTATATTTCTTTGCTTTATATGCTGTCTTGGGGTTTGTTGAAGAATATTACAAAGTCCAGTTCAGGAGTCCGCTGTGGGATGAGAGATTTTATTCTAGCCGGCGTTCAGCAGACCGACACAGACAGTGTCTCGTTCGGTGGGCTGACACCGAGTGAAATTGAAACAAGCTTTTTATACAAGAAGTTAAAGCAAGAATACACAAATCAGGCGAGAGACAAAAAGTAATTTACAGTCGGATGTGACTCGGGCCAAACGTCATTATCAGACATTTGCCATGACTGTCACAGACCTCCAAATCACCCCATAGGGTGCTCTCGTGATTCAAATCTGTTTGAACCAACTTCCGAGGTGTCGGGATCTGCACGGGGGTAGGAAGCTGGAGTCACAACAAAAGGTCTTGAGTCCAGTTCAAAGCCCTGTAGGAGGTAGGGGCTGGAGCTTCCCATGACAATGTGGCTCGACAGGTTACATTTGTATAAATGTTAAAAACCAAATTCTCATAAATGGGGAAAAAATAAAAGCGATTTTTCCGTCTCTGTTTCCTCCCTGGATCTGTTTGGTAATTCTGACCCATGATGTTTCTGAAAGCAGTTCTATCAGCATTCTGGGAGCTGATTGGTCCTTACAGCATCATTAGCTGCAATACTTGCTGTTGAATCTCAATATAATACTAGTAGTAATATTTTGCAGAACTACAGTCATATAATTCATGCAACAGCTCAAAAAACAGTTTTAATAACACTAACCCAAATCAATATCGGAATCGAATCGAATCAAATCTTGATAATCGATTCTGAATCTTAAGAATCGGAATCGAATCGATTCTTGACATTTGAATCGATCCCCAGCCCTATTACTTATACTGTATTTGACCCGGTCTTCGTACGTTTTGACCGTATAGAAACTTAATTCTTGCCATTGTAAGAATGAGATGAACCTGCTGTACTCTACTGCCCTTACTTTTTAACAACTTGTGCTTTTTATAATTTTACCTCTTTTCTTATAATTTTATTTCATTTTATTTGTTATTTACTGTTTGTGTCTTTCCACTTTTAATGTCAATGTAAAGCACTTTGAATTAACTTGTGTTGACTTGTGCTATACAAATAAACTTGCCTTGCCTTCCTCATAGAGACAAAGCTGCAGGATGAACGAACGTGAAACCTGAGGAGTTTAAAGTGTCCAGAGTACTGAGATCCAACCAATCAGAGAGCATAAAGAGAGATTCAACAATAACATTAACTGAGCTCTGCCTCCTCATTTCCCAGAGTGCCTCACTTCATAATTATTATCCACAACTGTAGCCGGTCAGGACCTGTTAACGAAGAGGACGACGTTCCAGCATGATCTCAGACGAGCGAAGACTCGTATTGTTTTAATCTCCGATAACACGGATGTGATGCAACAAACCTTTGAGTCAAAGAAACCTCTAGAGTTGTCAGAGTTCACGTGACGCTTCACATCGTCACCGTCGGCAACGGAGCGAACGTCTTTATCCATGTTTATTCAGCTCTGACTGAATAAACAAATCTCAAGTGCTTCTTTATAACAGCAAGGAAGCAGAACCAGCTGCTGTGAACGGAGCTGTAAATGCATCGTACAGCGGCTTCTCACCCGCCTGACGGATCAGAGCCACCGCTGGGGTCTGAAAACAGGCGACCAATCACGGGCGACCAATCACGGGCGACCAATCACGGGCGACCAATCACAGGCGACCAATCCCAGGCGACCAATCCCAGGCGACCAATCCCAGGCGACCAATCCCAGGCGACCAATCCCAGGCGACCAATCCCAGGCGACACGTTCAGAGTAGGGCTGTTCGATTTTGCCCAAAAATAAAATCTCGATTTTTTTCTCTCAAAATCCGATTTTCGATTACGATTACGATTATTTTGTGAATTGACAAAAAGGCAAAGAAATGATTTCAAATATGCTGTTTTTTTATTGAACATTTGCCCCATTGGGCTTTAAGTGCAAACTTTGCTCTTATTAAACCAAAAATGAATGAATAAAGTGCAAAACTCTGTAAAATAAGTTGAAAAAAAGTTTTAAAAAATATAATAAAATATAAAGTTTTATCTCTGAAAAAAAAAATCAGCAAATCAGCACTTGCAAACATACAGTAAGTTATATTTCCAATTAAATAAAACAAGACATTTTCTAATTAAACTAAACTGGGTCTTTGCATGCTAAATAATAATGCAACCCATGAAGGAGGTAGAGGTGTGTAATGTCAGTCATTACATTTGCTGTTCACATTTGCAAGTTTTTTGCAAGGAACACGAGCCGGTCTACCGGTGGCATGTTCCAACGCCCCCTCCTACACTAAAGAGCCTCTCCGATGGGGCACTTGTCACAGGTATTGAGAGGTATTTCCATCAATCATTAATATGGTATCAATCATTAATATGTGTGCAGACAAGGTAAAAAAAAATAAAATAAAAAAAAAAAAAAAAAAAAAAAAAAAAAAAGTGAAAAATCGATTTTACGATTTTCACGTTTTAACATCGTTCTAATTACATAATCACGATTACGATTTAAAATCGATTAATCAAACAGCCCTAGTTCAGAGGGACAGAAACGAGTCAGCGGGAGAAGCTGACGGGTTCTGCACTTGTGACAGAACAGAATCTCATGACATTTTATCATTATAATAGTATTTATATTAGTATTTGAAGGCTCGGCTGATACTTTATCATCTAAGACAGGGGTCGGCAACCCAAAATGTTGAAAGAGACATATTGGACCAAAAACACAAAAAACAAATATGTCTGGAGCCGCAAAAAATGATTAGTCTGGTATAAGCCTTAGAATGAAGGCAACACATGCTGCATGTTTCTATATTAGCTATAACTGGGGGAAGATTTTTTTGCTTCATTATACCCTTCGACAAAAAAGTCGAAATGTCGAGAAAAAAGTCGAAATGTCGAGATTAAAAAGTTTAAATGTCAAGATTAATGTTGAAGTACAATCTTGAGACAAAAGTCAAAATGTCGAGAAAAAAGTTGAAATGTCGAGAAAAAGTCTAAATGTTGAGAAAAGTCAAAATGTTAAGAAAAAATCGAAATGTTGAGAAAAAAAGTCAAAATGTCGAGATTAAAAAGTTGAAATGTCAAGATTAATGTTGAAGTACAATCTTGAGACAAAAGTTGAAATGTCGAGAAAAAAGTTGAAATGTCGAGAAAAAAGTCGAAATGTTGAGAAAAAAGTCAAAATGTCGAGAAAAAAGTCAAAATTATATAATATCAGATTAAAAAGGAAAGGAAAAGGAAGAAAAAGGGAAAAAAAGAGATGAAAACAAGAAAAATAGAGAAAAAAAAGGGGAAAAAATAGAAAAAAAAAAAGAAGAAAAAAAGGTCAAACATTTTTCTATGGAGCCACTAGGATGGTGCTAAAGAGCCGTGGGTTGTCAATCCCTGATCTAAAACCTCACTACCTCACTAGTATTTGTCTACAAAGAGGCCCATGATGTAATAAACGGCATGAACAGCACCCAGGGAACAATGTCAGGCGTCCAGCGCCGCCAACACCAGCACACGACTGTTCACTCAGCTGAGTCTCTGCCGTCACCTAGTGGACGAACCGCAGTAACCTGATCTCCAGCCGCCTGGGGATCCCGCGCCACACAGACCTCGTTTTAACGAGCTCATAAAAACGATTAGAGCTCGGAGAGAGATGTCATAACTGGTCCCTGGTGGTCGTCATTAATGCAGAACCATGAAAACCCACTCCAGCCCCTCAGACCGCCGTACAGCGGCACGGAAACCCGGAGCGCCGCTTTAATCTCCCTCAGCTCGTCTCCTGACTAATGTTTGATGTTTAAACTAATTACATCTCCCACCGACACCTCGGGGCCACCGGATTACCCAGAAATCAACACTCATTTATGACCCGGGAGATGAAATCTGTCACGCTGGCATCAGAGCGGCGATACGACCAAGATCAACGACATCTTGCTGATTTATAATTAAAACACCTGAGAAATCAAAACTTGTGTTTGCTACATTTTCAGCAGAGATGTTCTCGTGCTCTCTGACCTTCAGCACATCCTGCTGCCGATAACGTGAATAAAGAAATATTCAGAGAACTGAGACCCGCCAGCGATGAACCCTTAAAAAAACAGGCCACGACCCACTCAGCCCTTCAGTCTCCTCACAAGTTTACTTTGATTTGTAAAACGGTGCAGGAAGGTTGTTTTTTACAGGAACCACCTTAAATGAAAATGTGACCGCTGCAGGCCGGTGAACCGTATCAACAAGGGCTGGGGATCGATTCAAATGTCAAGAATCTTCGATTCCGATTGTTAAGATTCAGAATCGATTATCAAGATTCGATTCGATCCGATTCAATTCCGATATTGATTTGGGTTAGTGTTATTAAAACTGTTTTTTGAGCTGTTGCATGAATTACATGACTGTAGTTATGCAAAATATTACTACTAGTATTATATTGAGATTAAACAGCAAGTGTTGGCAGTAGGGCTGTGCGATTAATCGATTTTAAATCTAAATCGGATTTATTAATCAAGACGATGTTAAAAAAAAGGAAAATCGGAAAATCGATTTTCCTTTCTCTTTTTCATATAGCTGGAAAAGAAGAAGAGAGCTGTCTGCATTACAGACAGAGCTCGTCTAGTCATCTTTGTTTGGTCAAGAAAATTGTAAATGTTGTCACTTTACTAAACTCAAGGAGGATTTACAGTATCTTTCAATTGCACTTAATTCCCAATAGGGAAATTTGTTTGCCATTTTTCTTTAAAAATAAAGATAAAATATTTGAAACAATTTATTCCATTGTCTTTTGTAGTTTTACCAAAAAAATCGAAATCAAAAATCGGGTTTTCAGAGAAAAAAAAAAAAAATCGGGATTTTATTTGTGTCCAAAATCGCCCAGCCTTAATTGGCAGCTAATGATGCTGTAAGGACCAATCACCTCCCAGAATGCTGATAAAACTACTTTCAGAAACATCTTGTGGGTCAGAATTACCAAACAGATCCAGGGCAGCAAACAGACGGATGAAATTTTTTCCCACATTCCGTTTTTATTTGTTCCATTTTCGGTCTATTTTGGTTTTTAATTTTTGAGCATTTGGTTTTTAGCATTTTTTGCAAATGTAACCCCAAGACAGTATATACAGTCATGAAATATAGACAATTTATGCAATTATAACTGAACACTTTAATGTTTTCATACCTTTAAACATATTTAAAGGCAAAAACATGGCACCAGTTATTCTCGTGTCCAACAAAACATTCCTTTTTTGGGGATAAACAAAAAATAACCAAAAGTTGTAATGTCATGATGAAAAAAAAATACAAAAAAAAAAAATCGATCTTTAGACATATGAATCGATTTTTAGGAATTAATATGAGAATCGATTTAGAATTGGGAAATCGATTTTTTCAACACAGGCCGAGTGTCAACCCTCCCTCCTCGTCTGCCGGGTCCATCGATCCATCTGCTGTTTTTTTCCCCTCAGCGACACACTTTTCTTTTCCTCTTTGCTCAGGAAGTTCAGGCCGATGAAGGTGATAAAACCTTCATTTAACCCCGCGAGGCTGCAGTTAGAGCTGTACGAGTGACGTTCCTGGTGTTAAATGCTTGTGGACAGAACTGACCTTGGCCTTCTTGGCGCTGCTCATCATGTCTCCCAGATCCTCCAGGTCCACCACCGATTTCTTCTCGTCCATCGGGTCCGACTCGTCCTCGTCGCTGCTGGTTTCTATCGGATCCACCTGAAACCAGAAGAGAGGAGGTTTTTCAGCGAGACTCCCGTGTGTGGGACGTTGTGTTACGGGCTCTGGCCCCCCCTCGGTCGCCCCTGCCGCGGTTCCCAGCTAAATGTCACCTCCACTGAGTGTCAAGGAAGTCTCAGCTAGGAGCTGGCTCCGAGATGCCCGTTGCCATGACAACCCGCCGTCCCCGTCTGCTGTGGTGCTCATGAAAAACCATGAAAAGTGAAATTCCACATACAATACCAGCCATTTAGACGGTTTAATTAAGTATGTAACACCAAGCAAGTCCTCCTCCTCCTCTCACTGTAATCAGTTTTATACTTTCTCTGTTGTTCCTCTGCTTTCGCCACCTTTAAAATGTACATTTTAAAGTGTAAAATGTACTTCTTTTGCCATTTTGATCTAATCATCTTGCTTATTTCACCAAGACCAACCATGAAACGATACTGCCCATGTTACACCAACAATGTTCTGTTATTAAACTCTGGCTTCACAACTTTCTAACTGTCCTGGCCGTTTAACCCAGGGGTGTCAAACTCATTTTGCTTGGCGGGCCGGATTTGACCAATTCTTTTTCTCGCGGGCCGCACGCTCAAAATAACAAAAACGGTGCGAACATTTTTTTTTCTAATTCTTTTCTTTTTTTTTTTTACTATTGTTATCTAATCCAATATCGGTTTAGTTAATTTTAAAGGAAATATGCACTTTGTTTACACTCTAATTATGTAAAATATATTTCTTCAGGATCTTTTCATGAAATTTCTCGGTTTTTTTCAAATTATGTAAGATACTTTTAATATCATTTTACAAAGATAAACAGAAACAAGTATGTTTTTTATAGGAAATTTAATTAAAAGCAAAATCTTTCTTATTACATCCGAGAGTGTTTCTTTGTGATTTAGAGATTTTTCCAGTACAATTAAGTGTATTCATTTTTTTTTAAAGTCAGCACTTCTTTTTTAACTGTTTTACTTTGTCACTATCCTCGTATTCAAAACTGAAATTCTCCGAATAAATATCTTCTATCATCTTTTTTAGCAGTGATATTTTTCCTGTGAAAATATATAATAGTAGTCAGTTAATAAAAATAAACGACCGTCTACAAAGAAATAAAATCGGCAAATGCATTCTAGAAAACAAAAAAAATGTCGAAAACTGCTCTCTTTGTGGAATAACGATGGATTTGTAGAAGAAATATATTATCGGATATGCTGCGATTCATGGCAATTAATTATGCCTTCCTTTTTAGTAAATTAACATTTAGTTTTTTTGCGTTGGAAACTTCTCGCGGGCCGCATGAAAACCTCTCTCGGGCCGCATGCACATTTGACACCCCTGAACCGTTTCATATACGACTATAAAAATAAGATGCCAAATATCAATATTAGTGAGTTAACAGTGCATCGTTATGTAGTATACACCCTACGTTATATTATTCGTATGACAGATTTACTGAGGACCGCACAATATTTACAATAATCAATAATCAACACATCAATGAACCTGCAACTAACTGGTTTCATTACAACAGTCTGCCCTTTTTTGTTTTTGTTCCACTTTAACCCGAGTTTATACAAATCTGTATGAATTTATGCACAAACGGGTATGAAAGTGTGCACGAGTCTACGGTGCATGTATTTGTGTTTAGAGTTTAGAGGAAACTAAGTATCGAAGGAAATAACACTTGACTCAGATGAAAATTCTGATGACCCAGCTTTCCACCAGTCCTTAAACGCACCATGTAGGACGAATCTGTGAGGCTTCTTGGAGAAAAGAGTCTCAAAACCATTTGTGTATCAACAGCTTTGTGCGTGTGTATCAGGCGATTTGTGAACGTGTATTTAACGATTTGTGTGTGTCGGAGGATTTTTTGAATTCTTAATTATCATTTTGTCTGTAACTTATGTACTAATGTTTTGAGTGGATTTTCCCTCCATACTGGCCCTGCTGGCTCCTGAGCCTCCACAGACTCAGACTTTACACAAAACTGGAGAAAATGGACATTATTCATAGACAAAGACAATGTTCACTCAACTTTTTTGGTATTGGAATTGGAGGAATTGGTATGCTACGGAAGAGTATTAGGGCCAGACAGGAGAAAAATAAAAATAATATTTTAGAGGAAGATTTTTTTTTTCCATTATGCACTTTGAGAAAAAAGTCGCAATGTTGAGAAAAAAGTCGAAATGTTGAGAAAAAAAGTAAAAATTTCGTAAATAAAGTTGAAATGTTGAGAAAGACGGCAAAATTTCGACTTTATTCTTGAAATGTATTTTTTTTTGTAGATATCTTTATTGAGGGCAAAGAAAAAAATAAAATTTACAATAACAATTATCAATACCCCCCCCCCCTTTTTTTTTTTTTTTTTTACTTTTCATAACATTAATTTAACCAAAATAAATAAATAATAATAATAATAATAATAAGAGAAAAGAAATAAGAAAAAATAAATAAATAAATAAGTAAATAAAAATAAATACAACAATCCACCCCTCTCCCCTTCCCCATCATTCAAGATCATTTAACTTCTTTTCACATATGTATATCAATACTGGAACAAATGAATAATAAATTAAATAATCAAGTCCTGTGTAAATTTAAAAAAAAAATTAATATAGTAGATGATTCAGATCATTAGTCCAATAAAGGCAAAAAATCCAAAAAAAAGGTCCCCAAATAAGGTCAAAGTCTCTAGTTTTTTTATTTCTAACGGAATACAGTATTTTTATTTTATTTTATTTATTTTTTCTGGAGTACTATATGATCCAAGTTCATTGATCCACTGTTTGGGTGCTGGGGGGTTTTCTGATTTCCAGTTTATTTTAGAATACAATTTTTTGCCGCGGTGCCTGCAAGCAGAATGAAGTACTTTTATGATAAGTGAAATTGTATTTTAACATTAATCCCTACATTTCGACTTTTTTCTTGAAGTGCACAATAAAAAAAATAAATCTTCCCCTCTCAAATATTTTTTCTCCTGCATGGCCCTAATACTCTTCCGTAGGTATGCCCCCTCTTGTACTATTTTACTTTACTTTGTGTCTTTACCTCGGAGTCGGTGTTGTGTGCAGCGTTCCTCTCCTCCTCTTCCTCCCCTCGGTCCGTCCTCTTGCAGGAGCCTCCGCTCTTGCAGTTCCCGCTGCAGCTCTTCTCCTCGCCCTGGGCCAGCGCCCGCAGGCGGCCCAGGAGCCGGCCCTTCCAGGCCCGGAAGTCGGCCTGGACGCTGCCGCTGCGGCTCTTGGCCGTGTTGCAGTCGCCCTCGCCGCGGGTCAGGACCCGCGCCGCGCTCAGCATCCACAGCCACTTGTCCAGGTTCTTCCCCACCTGCAGGCCAGGGGATGCAGATTAATAATATTAATATTAATAATAATAATAATAATAATACTACATTTTATACCACGGTCTGTGTGAATACTCGATTCTGATTGGCTGGCAGGTGTCCATTAACCCTTGTACTGTCTTTGTGTCAAAATGACCTAATTCTCCTATCCTTCTTTCCTCCTGCTCTCTCCTTCCTTCTTCGCTTCCTCTTTTCTCCATTCCTTCCTTCTTTTTTCCCTTCTTTCCTTCCTTCTTTTCTCCCTTCCTTCCTTCTTTTTTCCCTTCTTTCCTTCCTTCTTTTCTCCCTTCCTTCCTTCTTTTTTCCCCTTCTTTCCTTCCTTCCTTCCTTCTTTTCTCCCTTCCTTCTTTTCTCCCTTCTTTTCTTCCTTCCTTCCTTCTTTCCTTCTTTTCTTCCTTCCTTCCTTCTTTTCTCCCTTCCTTCCTTCTTTTCTCCCTAATTTCCTTCCTTTTTTTCTCCCTTCCTTCCTTCTTTCCTCCCTTCCTTCCTTCCTTCTTTCCTCCTTTCCTCCCTTCCTTCCTTCTTTTCTCCCTTCCTCCCTTCCTTCTTTCCTCCCTTCCTTCCTTCCTTCTTTCCTCCTTTCCTCCCTTCCTTCCTTCTTTTCTCCCTTCCTCCCTTCCTTCTTTCCTTCCTTTCTCCCTTCTTCCCTCCCTCCTTGCTTGACCCGAAGACAGCACAAGGGTTAAAAGTGTAAATGGACATCTAGAAAACAAGTTCAGTCAAATTGCCTGATAACTTTAATATCATTGCGCTGGATCAACTGCCAGGTGGTAACCACGGCAACGGAGATTCAGAGAAGAAGAGCCGGCTACTGCAGGACAGCGACATGAGTGATTTTGTAATTTCTTTTAATTTATTTGGTGAACGCTTAATGAAACGTTTATTTATTTGAATGGTTGATCATATATGTAGCTTAATAAAAAGATTTATGAAACTATCTGTGGACTTTGATTCTTTGAAACAAATGTATTTCCTGTTTGTTACTGCAGCATAGGCGAGCGGAGCTGAGCGGACTAGAATATCTCCCGGTGCTGAGTCGTATCTCAGGTCCGTCCTAGTTACTGGAGAAGTCAACGCTGTGTCCGTTGCATAAGGACCTTATGGGACGGTAGTATTCCAGGTATTAGTCAGACCCTCAGGTGTTACCATGGAAACAGAGTTATGGCTTGTTAAAAACTACCAGGTTACAACGGCTGCAGACGAGAGAGTCAATAGTCCACTCAGCCGCTCAGCTGTGGCTTGTTATAAAACTAATGATTTCAACTGAAAACACATTAAAGCATGAATAACTGATTTAATATTTATATAATATAATTATTTTTTTTTTGTTTTTTTTGGACCGTGGTATAAGCGGGATAATGCCCTTCGAGGTGTCCATTAACATAAATATATGACTTCGCGGAGGCAAAACCTTACACCCTTAATCCCTTACTTATTTATAGACGCCTTTCAGGACACTCAAGGTCGCCGTACAAAAGGACAATAAAAACAATCACTAAAAAAATGGCAATCATTCAAAAACATAGCATGAAAAAAAACATAAAACAAGTACAAAACATAAAACAACAGTAAAGTGCAATAGTGAGGTCATTCCAGTCCCAAGATTATTGTGAGTCTGCATGTCTGGAGTCTGGAGTTTTAAGGCAGGATTTGAAGATGGTGACAGAGTCTGACAGTTAAATGTCCTGTAGCGGTGAGTTCCAGAGCTCGGGCCCCGGCTCGGCCCTCGACGTCCCCCCAGACCCAGGTCCTACCGTGTTGTAGTGGCCGGTGTAGGCCGAGTCGCCCAGGCCGAACACGGCGTAGCGGAGGCCCCGCAGGAACGTCTTCCCGTATCTGAAGTCGGTGGACGCCTCCTGCAGCCACGTGCAGAACCACTGGGCGTTGTCGGTGGGCCGGCCGTCCGTGTAGGTGGCCACCAGGAACACGCACACCGACCGGCTCTCACACTGATCAGAGACACACATGAAGAAATATGTAATTTTATGTTTGTTTTATTAACAATAATCAACACCAACAGTCGTTTAGAATTGTGGGACGATAAAAAAAGAGGAGACACCGAGACTAAGGTTCACCAAAGAGACAGCAGAAAGCGGACAGGGAGGAACTGCCAGATTCCTCGTCCTCATGTGTCTACGAAGAGGCCGATTTAACTTTGGGTCATTTATTTTAACTAATTCTGTTACAGTTAAACCTATAAACTCCACCAGGGCCTGATGTGCATCTATTACACCACCTAAACCGAGACCAAGACCAGAGTACCAAGACCAAGACTAGTTCAGCTCCCGACCAAACAGAAACCTAGTAATTTCCTGATCCTGTGTGATTGTAGAACATCATCCTGGTTCAGCTAGTTTCCATATGAGCTTGTTTTCAACTGCAGCTCAATAACACAGAGAAGTGGATGATGATGTTGAACTCACTATAAATGTTTCCATCCATCAGCTGAGATCAGATATGTGTGGCGACTGCACTACCGCTATTTCTACACTATTGGAGGATTGACTCCAGTGCTTTTAAGGATTGACACGACTACTAACTAGTCCCAAAGTCCTCTAGCAGAATAACCAGCTCCAACACCCCCCTCCACCTCAGGAAAGGAATGAATAGTAAATGTTACTGATTTAAATTGGACTTAATTTGGAGATGACAGATATCAGTATCAGTGAAATGGACCTGATGCTTAATCAATCACAACGATATGCAAATATTATCCATATATTTATTCAAACAAGGCCGTTATAAACACAAAAATGTAATTAAATACAGACACATGCAGATGCACCAAAACATTAAATCAGATGCAAAATAAAATAGTTTATAAAAACTGTACATTAACCAGAGGAAGATGATTATTTTACCTCGTCGGCCAGACGATCGTCCGGATCGTAGTCTTTCATGTCAATCACCTCAGCTGCTACGCCCAGCGTCTTCACCTCCTCCCGCAGCTCTTCTGCGAAACCCTGGACACAAACAAAGGACATCAGATGCCACGTCTGGTGCCACCTCTGAAATATGTGTTCTGTTCACGTTGACATATAACTCCTGACATCTCGGGGTTTCATATTTTGTCTAAGTCGTCTAAGAAATCTTGGTGATGTCTTTCAAAAAGAAATGTCATCAGAACAAAACTCCAAGCAGCTAACGAGGAACTGTTTTCACCTGTTGTTTCTAAAGATGATCTTGAGCTAATTATTATTCCTGCTTTTGTGTCGTCTCGTTTGGACGACTGCAGTTTGTTTTCTGGCTCTGGAACGATCTCCCGCTGTCTCTACGTTCGCTGGACTCCATCGATGCTTTGAGGAGCAAACTTAGAATCCACCTGGTCTTCCGAGCTTTTAAACATCAATAGTGAGATGGTTGTAACTCCTTAATTGTGCAATAATAATTGTAGGAGCCATTTCTATGTGGGTGTAAGGTACCGAATTGGACCAGTAGGTGTCCTCACTGTCTCAGTAGTAAATGTTATATAGGTGAGAGCTTTCAATCAGGTGTCAGGTGTTGCTTGACGGAGGAGCATATAGTTTTTCGACCGCTCCGGTCCGCTCCAGCACTTTTGTTTATGGCAGTAGTGAAACAAGTCACAGATAAATGGACTTTACATGCACTGGTAATGGATCCTTGTAGGGCTGGGTATCGATTCAAATGTCAAGAATCGATTCGATTCCGATTCTTAATATTCAGAATCGATTATCATGATTCGATTCGATCCGATTCGATATTGATTTGGCTTAGTGTTATTTAAAATGTTTTTTGAGCTGTTGCCTGAATTATATAATAATAATAATAATAATGACTTGGATTTATATAGCGCCCTTCAAGGCACCCAGAGCGCTTTGACTGTAAAATAACTAGTGAAATAATAATTTCACAATAATTATTGTGAAATAACTAAGAAACAAATAACTCAAACAGGCCTTTCAATATCCATTTAAAGTGCAAAAAAGGAAGAAATTGCAACAGTTCATGCAGTAAACAAATCATTTTAGCTTATCTAATTTATTCTGACACCACGCACACATATTGCCATGAAGCACCTGGCATTTTTCAGAAGTGTCATGACAAACTGTGTGTCCGACTACTGGGATTAAAGTTCACCTGGAGAAAATGATGGAGAAAAAAAAAAATTAAAAAAAAAATTAATAAAAAAAAAAAAAAAAATCGATCTTTAGACATAAGAATCGATTTTGAGGAATTAATGAGAATCGATTTAGAATCGGAAAATCGATTTTTTCAACACAGCCCTAGATCCTTGCACGATATTGAAGATCCAGAAACGATGATCAATAAAAAAGCATCAAGAAAGAAGTGAAGCTGTAAGTCCTTTGTTTCACTAGACACAAAGTTTCAGTAGTGCAGCAGCAAGCGCGTCGACTAAATTTATCCCGTTTATGCAGCCCCTCAGTGGCTTTAACTTTTAGGCTTACAATAATAATAACAACCACAATCATATGCTGTAACAATGCACCTTTCAATAACCATGTCTACCTCACACTGATGCACTTTTCACTTTAAAAAAAATTGTATATAATGTTAATAAGAGCTGTCATTTGTCTATTTACTGTACAGTGAACGAAAATAACCGAGTCAAATTCCCAGTCTTGTTTGACCTGACTTGGCCAAATAAACATGATTATAATTTTTATGACCATCGTGATTTTATGTACTTTTATTCTAGGAGCTTTTTATCTGTATCGTCTTGTTTTTATTGTATTTGTACTTTTATTGTATTGTTTATATTCTTCGTGAAGCACCTTGTGACATTCCCCTGTCTGTGCGTTTTTGCAGCTGCGTTCAAACTCACGAGCTGATGAAGACTCTCATCTGCAGCAGGTAACTACTTGTACCTTTGCCGTTCCAGTTTGAGAGCCGAAGAAGATTTTGACCCCCGACACGTGAACCTCTGGGTCCGGATCTGAACTGTTGTCCTTCTCTGGAGCTCGCTGGACCCACGACTGGACATCTTTTGCAAACCTTTTCTGCAGGAGTGAGTAAACAAACATGAGCACTGATTGTTCTGCAGATAAGCTTCGTGTTAGAGAGTCTAACAGCCAGAGGTGTCAAGTAACAAATACTTCGTTACCTTACTTAAGTAGAAATTTTGGTTATCTATACATCACTGGAGTAATTATTTTTCAGACGACTTTTTACTTTTACTCCTTACATTTTCACGCAATTATCTGTACTTTTTTACTCCTTACATTTTAAAAAACAGCCTCGTTACTCTATTTCATTTCGGCCTTTAAAAAAACTATCCAGTTAAATTGCTCCATCCGGATAGAGTGAATTTGGTTGTGGTTGTTTCAGATGTTCTTGTCCAGTTTTGTTCTTACATCCGTTCCCTCAGATTCCTGCAACTAAACTTGGATGTACATTCCAATAAAGGTTAGGATAAATGATAACATGCCTCTGAAGTTTGACTTTTTGCACCATTACAATACTTATAGACAACTAGTCATCATATCTGCTGCTCTCTGAAACACATGTTAATGCTCAATAGTACACATATATGCTTCTTTAATATATTTACATTATACTAAGATGCATTCATTTTCAATGGCTTTTGTCCTTAATGGCTTTTTTCCCCCTTACATTACTTTTACTTTTATACTTTAAGTAGTTTTGAAACCAGTACTTTTATACTTTTACTTGAGTAAAAAACTTGAGTTGATACTTCAACTTCTACAGGAGTATTTTTAAACTCTAGTATCTATACTTCTACCTGAGTAATGAATGTGAATACTTTTTACACATTTGGCAGTTTGTGACAAATGAGCTTGTGACGGACCAGATACCTGACATGGAGCTACACAACCCACGGGACCTGTTTACGGTGCCATTTCCTCAGGAAAGAGAAGCGCTCGTTCACGTCAGAAGTCACGGTGTAATCATGAATTTTAATGCACATCTAAACCTTAAGCAAACTTAAGTTACTGAAATTGAAGGACTGAGTATAACTGACCCTCATCCAGTTTTGTTCTTACATCCATTCCCTCAGATTCCTGCAACTAAACTTGGATGTACATTCCAATAAAGGTTAGGATAAATGATAACATGCCTCTGAAGTTTGACTTTTTGCACCATTACAATACTTAGACAACTAGTCATCATATCTGCTGCTCTCTGAAACACATGTTAATGCTCAATAGTACACATATATGCTTCTTTAATATATTTGCATTATACTAGGATGCATTCATTTTCAATGGCTTTTTTCCCCCTTACATTACTTTTACTTTTATACTTTAAGTAGTTTTGAAACCAGTACTTTTATACTTTTACTTGAGTAAAAAACTTGAGTTGATACTTCAACTTCTACAGGAGTATTTTTAAACTCTAGTATCTATACTTCTACCTGAGTAATGAATGTGAATACTTTTGACATCTCTGCTAACAGCAGATATGAACTAAAATCAGCCCACAGAGACGGGGGTGACCCACCTTGCTCAGGGTGACCTTCAGGGAGAACCAGACCCCGAACACCAGGGCAGCAGCTGAGTACCAGTACAGCCTGTTGTTCCACACCAGCATGAGGTAGTTGTCCCTGTCCCTGTCCCCATCCTGGGGGGCTGCAGACACACACACATCTGCATCACACACATGCATAACAAAGCCCTGTCACACCTTTACACCTGCTAAAGCAGCAGCTTTCAATCACCTGCAGGATTCATTCACAGGCAGGTGAGAGCTTAGCCAAACATGCTCCCTGCCTGCACAATACTGGCGAAAACATGCTCCAGGTTAGTTTATCTGTTCAGTGCAAGATGTAAATAAACTCACCTGCAGTTGCTGAGACGCACACGTGAAATATGAAGAACAAAACAACTAACAACGAACTCGGCATCGTCGCTAATTTAGGTGAAACATTAAAACACAAGAGTCCTCCTCAGATGCTAGTGTTGTAGCACGGGGCCCTGTTGTTTAGCCGAAAGGCATGCTGGGATATGGAGTTCTTTCCGTGGTACGCGGTTGTAAATCCATTTAACACAAGAAAACACCTGAAAAAAGTTATCCCCTGGCTTTTTTAATAGTCATAACTAAGCAGGCGTTAATTTATCTTGTAATATATTTTTAATCACATTATATTTTTAATTATATATATTTTTTGAACAAGTTTATGATGTTTAACCATGAATATCAAACTGAAATATTCCCATTAATGTTGTATAATCCTCTGTGAAATCGAGTATTGTGTTTGTGGGATGTCAGATGAAGCCATAATGTAATTTCTAACAAAATAAGGACAATTTATTTTTAATTTAGTCCCCGGCACACTGCCCCCATGTGGACACATTGTGTAACTACATTCATGACATCACGCATACTCGTGTTTAATATTTGTATGGTAGTTTGTTCGTAATTTATAATTAATTTTAATCAATTTTTTGTATTTATGGTTATTGTTGGCTTTAATAAAGCAACATTTTCCTCTTGTGGTCGTCATAGTGAAACATAGTTCAGATTTGCTGTCCTCTTTTTGCACGATAATTAAATAATAAGTAAATCAACCTTTTTCAGAAAATGCAAAAAACGTTTCCGCCCAATATTTTCAAACTACAATGAAACATAACACGTCGAAGCGAAATGCATTTTTCAATCTTGCAGTGTCGCATTTTTTAAATATATTTTTATTTTTTTAAAGCATTTCAGTATTATTTGTACAGTAACTCCCTAATTTAAAAACCGAGTCAATGATATGATAAATGATCAGGAAATCTTCTAATCAAGCTTTAATTTTTGCACTTCATAGCGGCTGTAATGGAGATAATATGTGAGCATTTATTGATTTTTACGTTGCTGTTCAACGGGAAGGCGGAACTATAGTTCGATGATGTTTCAGTTGGGACGTTAATTGAAAACCCACCCGTCGACGGAGACACGAACGTCGTATTATTGCTTATTTTGAGTCTTAAAAATCCACAAAGATGTCTATTTTTACGCCGACCAACCAAATCCGGCTGACTAACGTGGCCGTGGTTCGGATGAAGAAGGCGGGGAAGCGCTTCGAAATCGCGTGTTACAAGAACAAAGTTGTGAGCTGGAGATCTGGAGCGTGAGTCACTTTTAACCTCCAATTTACGCTAAAATAAGGCCTTTAAATGTCTTCATTTGTCTTAAATCTCAATCCAGTTTTTGAATATTAATTCTAGAGGTATCAAGTCATCATTAAAAAGTTGATTTTCATCGTTTTGAGGAGAATCTCCTGCGGAGGGTCTAGATCTGTGTTGCCAGGTCGGGCAACTTTCAGCCCAATTGGGCTGAAAAATATATATTTGGGCTGCTTTTCCTGGTTTTTACTAAATATTTAGGATAAATTATTAACAAAAAAGATTCCATTATGGCAGAGAAAAGTAAAAACGTACACAATAAACTCAGTGATATTTGATTTGCTTTAATTTACTCCAGTGGGAACTTTTTTGGGGCTATTTAGTGGTGTTGTGAAGCTTGAAATTTATTCCATATTTAATAATTGACGGTTTTAACTTAGTGAATGTTTGATTTGGGCTGGTTTTTCATTATTTGGGCGGGTTTTACGTAGGCATGGGACGATATGAAAATTTCATATCACGATATTAGTGGACAAAAATATCACGATTACGATATTATCACGATATTAGCGTGTCGCTTATAAAATTCTTAAAATGCAAGGAAAAACACTAACCGTGGATCCACTGGTTCCTTCAGAACATTTATTCTCAAATCATTCTCAACACAGTGACACTTGAGGTAGAGAACAAATAGTGTACTGTAAATGTTATGCATTACAAAGTGTAAACTATAGTACCGGTACTTATTTGAACTTTCTTTTTTTGTAAGAAAATACTTCCCTGAGAGTCGAAAGAAATAAGTGACAAATAGAAATAAAGTGACAAAGTAGAGCCAAATGCACACTGATTGTATTACTCTCTGAAACTTTAACAGTGGCTGGCTGCCTGCTACTTAGTACGGCTCTCTGGAAAAATAATAAAATAAAGGCTCTGCTCTGTAGTATACAAAACAAAAGCTGCATGGCCAACACAAAGATTGAGTGAAAATAAAGTGCCACAGTAGTCAAATGCACACGGATTGTACTACTCTCTGAAAAAATATTAAATAAATAATAATAATAAATAATATTAATAAAATACATGAAAAAAAATAACACTGGCTTCTACCTGGCTGGTAGCCTTGTGTGATCAAAAAAAAAAAAAAAAGGCGATAATTACAGTACCCCACGATAACGTTATCGCGGCCGTTTTTTATCGCGATGTACGATAATATCGTATATCGCCCCATGCCAAGTTTGGGCTGGAACCTGTCAGTCAGATCTGGCAACCTCGACCTCAGGGCTGGATTTCTTAGTGACTGTATTAAATTTTCTTTGAAAATGGTATTAAAAAGTCTTAAATTTACCTTTGTCAAACCTATAGACACCCTGTTATCCACACACGGATCTCTCTGTACCCCTCCTGGTGGATGAACCAGAGTCATGTCGTTGTTGTTCTTCTTTTGTTTCAGGGAGAAAGACCTGGACGAAGTCCTGCAGACGCACTCAGTCTTCACCAACGTGTCCAAAGGTCAAACAGCCAAGAAAGAAGATATAATCAAAGCGTTTGGGACAGAAGATCAGACAGAAATCTGCAAACAGGTACAAACATGAATAAATCACCTGCTCCAAATATTGTAATCATTTAAATTTGACCGTAAGTGTCACCACAGATACAGTACCCTACGGCGTAGGCTCTGTGTCTGTGTAACGCAGTAAGTGGTGGTCAAGACCAGAGACCATTTATTTAATAGCTTGGAGAACAGATGCTGGATCATCTGTAGTTCTGTAGTAAACAAAACGCGCACGTCAGAGCAGATTTGTTGTTGTTTTGGCGCATAATGTGACGTTATTGCATGACTTGAATTTATTGCACATTTAATAATTTACGGTTTTATCATAGAGAAAGATTTGAGCTGGTTTTTCATTATTTCGGTGGGTTTTACATCGCGTTTGGGCTGGAACCTGTGAGTCAGATCTGGCAACCTTGACCGTAGTCACGTAGTCTCCAGACGAGGCAGGCAAATAGGGGTACATGTAAATTTAGCGAAAAATGGCTCGAAAAATTCCAGTTTCTCTGACATTGGGTTCAAAGTGTGTGACTGTATTTTTGGTCTTAAATGTAGTTTAAAAAAAGGTTTTAAAAAGTCTTAAATTTAACTTGGTCAAACCTGTAGACAGCCTGCGTATCTTTACATCTATTCATGTCTCCTCTCTCAGGGCTTGCAAAGCCCCCACGTCTCACGGCTGACTTACGTTTTTATCTGTGTCAGATCTTGGCCAAAGGGGAGCTCCAGGTGTCGGACAAGGAGAGGCAGAACCAGCTGGAGACCATGTTCAGGGACATCGCCACCATCGTGGCGGAGAAGTGCGTGAACCCTAACACCAAGAGGCCGTACACGGTCAGCCTCATTGAGCGGGCCATGAGGGACATCCACTACTCCGTCAAGCCCAACAGGGGCACCAAGCAGCAGGTGAGCACACACTCTGCAGTTCTCCCCCAAGAGCTGCTGCAGCTTCTCTGTTACCTTTCTGCCTGGTTATTTCAACCCTCCTGTTATGTCACATTTTAAAGTTTGAAGATCTAGGAACAACGGGTTATGCCCACTGAGTGGCAGAAAGACTGAGTGGTAGGAATGGGCGATATTTTACCGTTTACGATAAACCGTCAAAAAAATTCCCCACGGTAATAATTTGTCATCTCGTGGTAAAAACGATAAATTCCCGTTGATGACGTTTTTGTGTAACAAACATGGCGGAAGGCGGATCTGAGAGCGAGGAGCTTGTTGTTAAACGAGGCTCCAGCTCTGGAACTGGTTTGGATTTAAAAAGAGAGACGAGGAGCAAACATCATCTATTATATGCAAAGTCTGCAAAAACAGAAGGAAATGGTTGTTACATTTCGATATTACATTTGACTATTACGAAAAAAAATGGCAATAGTATCTAATTTGTGGCATGTTCCAACCACAGGTTAATTTGCACATTTTATTTATATTAGAAGAGGTCATCACTGATAGGATTTTATTTTCAGTGAACTTTTATTTATTTTTCCTGTTTCTTTATTTATCAAGTTGTATTTTTTTCTACTTTGTGATTTTATAAGCTAAGAAAACGTGTTTTGGGGGCTCCAAAGACTGAATGTGGTGATAGATTTATAGTTAAAAAGGTGGAGTTGAATTGGTATTTTTTTTATCGTCATTTTTATCGTTATCGGGATAAATGCCAGAAATTATCGTGATAAATTATTTAGTCCATACCGCCCATCCCTACTGAGTGGCAGCGTAGACTTTCAGTTTGAGCAACTGAAAAACATCTAAAATGGGAAAGAGCTGTTGTGCGATCGACTGTACTCATAGATTTATCAAGAAATCGGAGTTATCGTTTTATAGACTGCAGAAAAATAAGCTTAAAAGCGACAAATGGATCGCTGCAATTCGCAGAAACAACTGGATTCCAGGCACCGAAACGTGGATTTGTGGTTCCCATTTCGTATCAGGTAATGTTGGATTTTTGGATAGCTAACGTTAAACGGTCAAATCATAAAGTTTGGTGTCCTCATCACTTTAATTTCGCCAACAAATCCTACTTTGAAGTCGTACCAAGCCTCAAGACTTTTGTATGCCTTCAAGCTTTGCTTCGTGTAGAAATTAAGTACATATAAATATCAGGAAACTCGATTTGTGGCCAAATATTAATGTCCATGGACCACTGGTTCTTGGGGTAACTGTACGGGTCACTGTCAAGTCCAACTGCCTTTAATTTAAGCCGATAATCGGCTGTTATCCCGTCTTTTCCACAGTTTCTCCTACTAGTTGAAGCGTTTTTTTTCACTCTGTGCGAGTCAAGGGGGCTGGTCCAGTGGGGAAGTGACGTCAATGCAAACCCTCTGTAGAGGAGGATGTGTACGAAGACTATCTAGAGCTAAATTCTGAATCTAATGATTCTTAATTTGAACCAGATGAGGGAATCACGATTCCTATTCCCCCAAGCCAGACATTCAATGCAAAAAATTGTGAAATACATTGGTCTTCATCCCCAAATATGCGTCAGGCAGAACTGTCTGCAGAAAACATGATAAAGACGGTGCTAGGGCCCACTGGGATGGCAGTCGTGTTGAACTGGTCGGGCCAGATTCAATACTGAAAATCACTCTGGAAATGACTCATCTAGAAGGTCAGGCATGTTTTTGGAGAGAAGTGGAAGGAGCTGGACAAAACACATTTAGATGTGTATTTGGATCCCGGTTTGTGGTTGCAGAGACAGGCAGGGCTATATTTTGAGCCACAATCTTCTCCAGAGTAATCTGATTTGATAATCGAGAGACAAGGGCTGGCAGACGGGAGAGACACGCTGGCAGCTATTAGGACAGTGTGGGACGTGTGGGGAGAGCAACTTCCACTACTGTAATATCACAGTGGATGAAAGGCTGGTGGCGTTCAGAGGTCACGCCTTCCAAACCAGCTGAATATGGGAGAGAAATCAGCTATAAACTGAACATTAGGGGATGTTTTAAATGTTGCTCTTCAAAAGTAATAAAGTAGTGAAACATTAAAAAAAAGTTTGAACATGTTGGGGTTTTTTTTTTAAATGAAAAATGAGTGAATTATCCTAATTGTTTTTTTACACCATATTCTAGTTGAATTATTGAAATAAATTAACCTTTACACCATATTCTAGTTGAATTATTGAAATAAATTAACCTTTACACCATATTCTAGTTGACTTATTGAAATAAGTTAACTTTTACACCATATTCTAGTTGAATTATTGAAATAAATTAACTTTTACACCATATTCTAGTTTAATTATTGAAATAAATTAACTTTTACACCATATTCTAGTTGAATTATTGAAATAAATTAACCTTTACACCATATTCTAGTTGAATTATTGAAATAAATTAACTTTTACACCATATTCTAGTTGAATGATTGAAATAAGTTAACTTTTACACAATATTCTAGTTGAATTATTGAAATAAATTAACTTTTACACCATATTCTAGTTGAATTATTGAAATAAGTTAACTTTTACACCATATTCTAGTTGAATTATTGAAATAAATTAACTTTTACACCATATTCTAGTTGAATTATTGAAATAAATTAACCTTTACACCATATTCTAGTTGAATTATCCTAATTGAACCTGTTGGAGGTAAAGAACACCATCGCACTAAATATTGATGGAATAATTAGTAATGGAGTTAGTGATGATATATCCACACTGCTTGTTAGGATTTTATTGGTTTCAGACATCTTTTGGATGATGAAACATGTACCGTTGCTGTTCCTGACATATGAACATAACAGGAGGGTTAAGCAGAAAGTGAATGAAAGCAGAACCGGAGCCCGTAACCTCCACCGTGCTCGCCGCCCGCAGGCCCTGGAGGTGATCCGGCAGCTGAAGGAGAGCATGGAAATCCAGAGGGCCCACATGAAGCTGCGCTTCCTGCTGCCGGCCAAAGACGCCAAGAGGGTGAAGGAGAAGCTGAAGCCGCTGCTGCAGGGGGTGGAGAGCGAGGAGTTCGACGACGACCTGGAGATGGTGAGTTTGAGGGCCTGCTGCATAGGAATGGGCGATATTTTACCGTTCACGATGTACCGTCCAAAAAATTCCCCACGGTAAGAATTTGTCATCTCGCGGTAAAAACGATAAATTCCCGTTGATGAAAGAAAGAAAGAAAGAAAGAAAGAAAGAAAGAAAGAAAGAAAGAAAGAAAGAAAGAAAGAAAGAAAGAAAGAAAGAAAGAAAGAAAGAAAGAAAGAAAGAAAGAAAGAAAGAAAGAAAGAAAGAAAGAAAGAAAGAATCCCGTTGATAGGTGTTTGTGTAACAAACATGGCGGATCTGAGTCATTACAGTTTTGCAGTACAGGTGTAACTCATTTGATTGGTTTTTATCAATTCAATTTAATTGGTGTAGTTTAGTAGCATTTAGTATTCTTTTAGAGCAGTGATTTGGCTCCAAAGACTGAATGTGGTGATAGATTTATAGTTACAAAGGTGGAGTTGAATTGGTATTTTTTTTTATCGTTATCGGGATAAATGCCAGAAATTATTTTGATAAATTTTTTAGTCCATACCGCCCATCCCTACTGCTGCAGTTACTAACATGTTATTAACTTCTGAATGGAGCGGTGAAGAACCCCATTAAACTGTCAGTGAGACGTATGATCTTGATCCAAGATCAATTAAACCTAGTGAATCGTAGAAAACCAACAGTAGAACTTTTGTCACTAAACAATAAAACAGGAGCCTCAAATCGAGGTTTTGGGACTAAACGTATGTGTATCTTTAAGAAAACCACCCTCCAATGACCATAAGTGAAGAGAAAAGGCTCAATTAAAAGCATTCAGTTTCCTTGTTCGATAGAGATGCACCGATCAATCGATCGGTAACCAATCGCGATCGGCTGATAGTGCCCCTATCCGGTTTGATCGGAGTCCTCAAAATAGTTTAAACCAGGCCGATCACATGACGTTTCCAACAACATTCCCATAACTCAGACCCAGGGCTCCAGAAGGGGCGTGGTCGTTTCTGGAAGGGGCGTGGTCGTTTCTGGAAGGGGCGTGGTCGTTTCTGGAAGGGGCGTGGTCGTTTCTGGAAGGGGCGTGGTCGTTTCTGGAAGGGGCGTGGTCGTTTCTGGAAGGGGCGTGGTCGTTTCTAGAAGGGGCGTGGTCGTTTCTAGAAGGGGCGTGGTCGTTTCTGGAAGGGGCGTGGTCGTTTCTAGAAGGGGCGTGGTCGTTTCTAGAAGGGGCGTGGTCGTTTCTAGAAGGGGCGTGGTCGTTTCTGGAAGGGGCGTGGTCGTTTCTGGAAGGGGCGTGGTCGTTTCTGGAAGGGGCGTGGTCGTTTCTAGAAGGGGCGTGGTCGTTTCTGGAAGGGGCGTGGTCGTTTCTGGAAGGGGGCATTGCTGTCTCTACAAAGCATCAACACTGAAAATGGCTTCGCCGGTATGGGAGTTTTACAATGTCCATAAAGGACAACAGATTTGCAGTTTGCAAGCTATGTGCAAAGGAGATACCGCGAGGAGGAATGTTTTAAAATAATTTCAACACAACGAACCTGATAAGACATTTGGAAGTTTCTCACATGAAGGAGTATATTGAGTTTGCAAAGTTGGCTGCAGCTAAGGCAGAGAAACAACAGGAGTGCGTTACTTTTACTCAGCTGAACGTAACAGAGACCTATAAACGACAGCAGCAACAGAAAGAAAAATAAAGAACTACATCGCAAGGTAATGGATTCACATGCCTTGATCATCAGCCGTTTGTCGTTGTAGAAGACATCGGGTTTGCGGTACGCGCTGCTGAGTTGTTGATATATCACTGATTAATGCCCGCCGGAGTTATCCCAGACTATAGACAGCTAAAGCTTTCATAATTAATTTTTATTTTAAGATTTAATTCCTTTTTCCACAGGAAAACTAAGGTTTATAGTTTACAATTCTAAGTTCTCTCTAAGAGTCTTTAGAGGGTGAAATATTGCACTTTGCCTCAGCCTGCAATAAAAGAGTTGTCAATTCATGACACTTTCTCCTAATTTTTATACCTAATAATACAATGTCAGTGTTGTACATGAGACAACAATATTGAAGAATTTATGGATTTCACACTGTGATCGGCAATATCGGGATCGGCAAATACTGATTTTGGTGATCTGCCCCCAGAATCCTGATCGGTGCATCTCTATAGTTCGATAGATATACCGTATTTTCACGACCATTCGGCGCACCGTGTGAAAAGGCGCACCCTCAGTTTTGTGTCATTTTTGGATTTTAAACACACATACGGCGCACCGACCCAAAAGGCGCCGTCTACAGACACGGAGCTGCACACTAGGGATGGGCAGTATGGACTAAAACATTTATCACGATAATTTCTGGCATTTATCCCGATAACGATAAAAAAAATACCAATTCAACTCCACCTTTTCAACTATAAATCTATCTCGCTCTCAGATCCGCCATGTTTGTTACACAAAAATGTCATCAACGGGAATTTATCCTTTTTTCTTTCTTTCTTTCTGGCTCATTTCTTTCTTTCTTTCTTTTTTTCTTTCAGGCTCTCTCCTTCCTTCTTCCCTTCCTCTTTCCTTCCTTCCTTCCTTCCTTCCTTCCTTCCTTCCTTCCTTCCTTCCTTCCTTCCTTCCTTCCTTCCTTCCTTCCTTCACGTACGTTGTGTGTGGATTTAACGCAGAACCATAAATCAGCTTTACACAAAAACGTCATCTGCTGCTGCGCTGGCCCCGTTTCATGAAGCGAAAGCACCAAGACGGACCTCCATGAAAATGTTAAATTTTCATTTCTTCCGCCTGTGCTTCACACGCCCCCTTCTCCCTTTACCGTTCTCATGGTGGCCGTCCACCTTACATTACCGTAATACAGGTAATGGATACGGCGCACCGTTTCATTGGGCGCGCGGCAAATTAAAAAAAAAAAAAAAAAAAAAAAAGAATTTTATGTGCGCCTTATGGTCGCGAAAATACGGTATGTGTATATGTAATTTTCTGGTTCTCTGAAAGCTTAATTTGTGTCTTCACTTTTCCTCCCCCCGTGGCGTGACGTGTCTGGCTCAGATCTGCCTCGTGGACCCCGGCTGCTTCAGGGAGATCGACGAGCTGATCCGCTGCGAGACCAGGGGCCGGGGGACGCTGGAGGTTCTCAGCCTGAAGGAGGTGGAGGAGGGAGAGGAGAGGCTGTAGAGACCCGGCCGTCGGACTGAACCGGGCTGATCCGGGCTGATCCGGGCCTCGTCGACACTAACACCCGCCGCTGGGGCGTTAAACCTGCAACCCTTATAAAAGATTGTTTTCATGCTCTGATTCACCTTATTTTCAGTCTCAACCTTTCAAGCTCTGACTCAGAAAGGTTTAGTCCGTGAGGGGGCGGCGGTTTGAGGCAGTTCCAGGTTCCAGCCTCTAAACCTGAAGGCTCTGACTCGGATATCTGATTTATTTATTTATCCTTTGTTGGTACTTTTAGACCGTTTATCCATCTGCGTCCCGATCGCCGTTACCACGGTGATGCAGAATCTGAAGTGGTGACAAATCAGTTTGCTTTGTGGCATAAAGATATCAGATATGATATTTTTAGTGTATCCACTGGGATTTTAAACATTTATGCAGCTTTGAGTGATGTTAAAGAAGAATCACGAGTATCGTCGCTCGCTTTGTTTAATAAACACAATCAATGATTATTTAACCTAAATACTTCGGAAAAACAACATTTTCTCCTATATTATAATATATCGAAAAAAAAACATCCAAAAGAGGATCAAACATTTTTATTTGCAGTTAAAGTAGAAATCGCACCCAAAATCACAGCATCCAGAAGAAAACAACTCCAAATCCGTTAAAGCACATTTGTTTGTTTTTAAAGGGACTTTTTTTCTCAGGTTTCACCTTCACCGCCGTATCGTTTGAAACATTGAAGTGGTTAAATAAATGGATGATGTGAAAATGTGCAGCTTGTGTGTGTTTCATGTTCCTGATTAGGCCTGTGTCGATTTCCGATTCTAAATCGATTCTCATATTAATTCCTAAAAATCGATTCGTACATCTAAAGATGGATTTTTTTTTTTTTTCTCATCATTACATTACAACTTTTGGTATTTTTTTGTTTATCCCCAAAAAAGGAATGTTTTGTTGGACACAAGAACAACTGGTGCCATGTTTTTGCCTTTTAAATATGTTTAAGGGTATGAAAACATAAAGGTTTTCAGTTATAATTGCATAAATTGTCTATATTTCATTACTTTATATACTGTCTTGGGGTTACATTTTTATAAAATGCCAACAAAAACCAAATTCTCAAAAATTAAAAACAAAAATAGACCGAAAATGGAAAAAATTTAAATGGAATGTGGGAAAAAATAAAACCAATTTCATACGGCCTCTGTTTCCTCCCTGGATCTGTTTGATAATTCTGACCCACATGATGTTTCTGAAAGCAGTTCTATCAGCATTCTGGGAGGTGATTGGTCCTTACAGCATCATTAGCTGCAATACTTGCTGTTGAATCTCAATATAATACTAGTATTAATATGTTTCATAACTACACAGTCATATAATTCATATAATCACACTAACTCAAATCTTGATAATCGATTCTGAATCTTAAGAATCGGAATCGAATCGATTCTTGACATTTGAATCGATCCCCAGCCCTAGTCCTGATCCAGAATAAACATCTGAACCGTCCCTTTTCACATCTGATGAAGCTGCTCGGAGTCGTTGATCGACCTCTCAGAACCCATGAAGCCCAGTTGCAGCGTTAAGCTTTTGTTGAGCATTTAAATGTTTCAGAATCAGTAAACACCTCAAGTATTTCAAGTGTAACTTGGTTAAACTACAATATCATAAGTTAAATATCCCACAGAAACGTGCAGCTCAGTAAATGTCATCACGTTAAAGTCTGAGACCCGGGACCCGGAGCCGCCGCTCAAACATCCAGATCTCGGTCAGGCGGCTGGTATCTCCTCGTCGGGGGTGATGAAGTGTTTCTGCTCGGAAAGTCTCTCCTCTGAAGTAAAGCGGCGCTTTTGAAGGTCCCAGACGGAGCGGTCAGCTTCACAGTGGTTAAATCCATCACAGTAAACACGTTCCAGTCCATCACTTTCATCCTCCAGTAACGTTGATTTGTGGAAACACAAATCAAATAATAGTATACAGGACTGTCTCAGAAAATTAGAATATTGTGATAAAGTCCTTCATTTTCTGTAATGCAAAAATGTCATACATTCTGGATTCATTACAAATCAACTGAAATATTGCAAGCCTTTTATTATTTTAATATTGCTGATCATGGCTTACAGTTTAAGAAAACTCAAATATCCTATCTAAAAAAATTAGAATATTCTGGGAATCTTAATCTTAAACTTTAAACCATGATCAGCAATATTAAAATAAAAAAAGGCTTGCAATATTTTAGTTGATTTGTAATGAATCCAGAATGTATGACATTTTAGTTTTTTTATTTGCATTACAGAAAATTACGGAGCCCCTTTGGTGACATTTGAAAAAAATAAAATAATGCGTGGGCACGCATTAATAACTCATGGCCACGAGTTATTAATGCGTGGCCATGCATTATTTTATTTTTTTCAAATGTCAAATGTTATTACTACACTCGCCATGACAATACTCTTGCTCTTTAATATAAATAGACTATAATTACCGTTATTAATGATGAATAACCATCCCACCAAGGAAGTTGCATCCATTTGTTATAATGTAGGTTATAATGCCATCCACGAGTAAAATAATGTGTGGGCACGAGATACATAATGCGTGGCCACGCATTATTTTATTTTTTTCAAATGCCAGATGGGCTCCGTAGAAAATAAAGAACTTTATCACAATATTCTAATTTTCTGAGACAGTCCTGTAATGTAACGCCCCCCCCCCTCTCAGACGGGCTCTGCTCGGCGCTGGAACTGGCTCTGCGTGAAGGTAGTCCTGTTGATCCTGCTCAGGGGGTGACTGGCCTCCGCCTCGGCCCCCCCATCCACCTCCTCCCGGCCGGGCGGCTCCGTCCGCCTGGCCGCGGCCGCCACGGGGCAGCGGGTGGTGAGGAACGCCCCCCCGGCCAGCATCAGGGCGAAGGCCACCCAGCCCAGGTACAGCGCGGGCCCCCAGTCCCTCCGCAGCAGCAGGGCGGCCCCCGCGGCCCCCCCGGCCCCCAGCGGCTGGCCCGTGCTGTGGCAGGTCCAGGCCGTGGGCACCAGCAGCAGGACGCCCGCCACCACGAACAGGCTGCCGGAGCAGACCTTGACCTGGCCGCGCTGGGGGAACCACACGGCCCCCGCCAGCCCCAGGGCCGCGGCCACCGTCCCCACCGCCACCGCCGCCATGATCAGGGCCCGCCACGTCCGGAAGCTGCCGGACAGCGACAGCAGAGCCTGGTAGAAGGAGCAGTGCAGGCTGCCGTCGTGGGCCAGGTCCCAGTGGTCCCACTCCAGCCACACCCCGTCCCAGTAGGCCGGCAGCGTGGCCGTGGCGTTGTCCAGCGTGCCGCTCACCGTCCACAGGGCCAGGCAGCGCGTCAGCACCGAGCACATCCAGCCCGTGGTGGCCAGGGCCAGGGCGGCGAGCTCCAGCTGCCGCTGCATGGCTGCCGGCTGCCTCGTCTTCCTCTCTCCGACGCCGGCCGGCCAGCCAACGGGGCGGGGTGTTGTTCTAGTGAGGCACATGTGAGGCAGCCAGGGTTTGTCTGTTTTGCATAGCTCAGAGAGGGGGAACCGGTCCTCTGGTATTCTTGAAAAGACGGCGTCTGCAGCTGGGTGGAGGAGGGAAATCCCTCTGTTTGCTCTGCCATGGTTTCAAAACAATCCCTCCTCCCTCCGCCCGGTTGCCGGGAGCCCAACAACAAAGCTGCCTCTGTCCTGCGGCCTTCCAGCCACCGGGTCCCGGGTCCCGGCACAGCTCGGCCCGGCTCGGTGGCTTTAACACGCCGGTCGTGTCTGACAGAGAGAAGCCAGAGATCTGTGAACTCTGCGCTTGGACGGCCTTCAGCAGCAAGTCCTGACTAGATTTACCGCTCCTGTTTTTCCCATGAGGGTTGAGGATGACTCATCCGCCCCTAAACCGAGATCTGACACACTTTTATCTCTTATTTACCAGCAGAAGAGCTTTCAGAACTGCAAAGGTGGTGTAAATTCAGTAAAACGGGGTAGTTTTGAGTGCATATAACTATAAAATATAGTCTGTCGTTTTCTCCCTGAAAGAAATTGTCGAGACATTTACTCTTCAGGAGACCTGGGGCGTTTATTCGGAAGTTAATGATCAGAAACTGCAGCATCAGTATTTTAAATCGGCCCAGTAATAGTAAAAAAAAGAGTTTAAAGGTGGAGGATGTTAGATTGAGCTGACCAGACCAACATGAGTAACAGCTGATGACAAGGTCATCAATGCACCAGCGAGATCCGGAGCTCGGAGGAGATGGAGGAAACGGCTTTCTGGGAGTTTCCCAGGAGTCAAGTCAACGACTCTCAGACCACATGAAGAAGAAATGCCTCATGTGAGGGGAAAAAGATGCGTTTACAGTCAAGCACGGGGGCGGCAGCATCATCATGTGGAGGACTGGAGGTCATCTTCTGGGGCTGGGGGACTTTAAGGTGGAGGGAGAGGTGGATGAATGAAAATAAAACATGCACAGCTTCACCTGTGACACAAGGGCATGAATTTATTTCAAAATCTGAGAACATTAGGGCCCTGGGTGGCTCAGTAGGTTGAGCGGGCTGTAGTCCTCGTACGGGCAGCGCAGGTGCGAGTCCCGGCTTGTCGCTCTATACTGAAATGTCTCCCCCCTTCTCTTTACCTGCTTCCTGTCTCCGACTTTCTCAATAAAGGCCACTAGTGCCATAAAAACCTTAAAAAACAAAACCGTGTCTACAGTCAAGCACGGCAGTGGCAGCATCATCATGTGGGGCTGGGGGACTTTCAGGTGGCGGGAAAGGTGGACGCAGGGAAATAAAACATGACGCACAGCTTCACCTGTGACACGAGGGCGTGAGTTTATTTCAAAATCTGAGAACATTTGAAATGTAGCAAAGCATCTGCCACGACGGCACGACACGGGGGAAGTAGCTCAGTTACAGACGGTTCTGCAGATGGGTTTTACTGGTCTTAAATGGTCTTTAATGGTCTTTACTGGTTTTTACTGGTCTTTACTGGTGTTTAATGGTCTTAAATTGTATTAAATGGTCTTTACTGGTCATTAATGGTCTTTAATGGTCTTCGCTGGTCTTAAATGGTCTTAAATGCTCCTAAATGGCCTTTGATGGTCTTTAATGTTATTTTATGGTCTTTACTGGTCTTTATTGGTGTTTAATGGTCTTTACTGGTCTTAAATGGTCTTAAATGGTCTTAAATGGTCTTTACTGGTTTTTACTGGTCTTTACTGGTGTTTAATGGTCTTAAATTGTATTAAATGGTCTTTACTGGTCTTTAATGGTCTTTAATGGCCTTTACTGGTCTTTAATGGTCTTTAATGGTCTTTGCTGGTCTTAAATGGTCTTAAATGGTCTTTAATGGTCTTTACTGGTCTTAAATGGTCTTAAATGGTCTTTAATGGTCTTAAATGGTCTTAAATGCTCCAAAATGGCCTTTTATGGTCTTTACTGGTCTTGAATGGTCTTTACTGGTCTTTAATGGTCTTTACTGGTCTTTGATGGTCTTTGATGGTCTTGAATGGTCTTTAATGGTCTTTAACTTTATTATTTTCTTATTTTTTTATGCAAAGTTTCACAGACTTTGCCTCGGGGCTCTTCAGACGTAGTTCTTGATGGCGTAGCCTCTGTGAGGGGGGGTCTTGGCAGGTGAGTACCTGCTGGAGTGGAACCGTGCCCCCTGCGGGGGGCAGCTGGAGCACAGGACGGCCCCCCCACAGAACAGCAGCCCAGAGGTGACGAAGCCGATGTAGATGGCGGCTCCCAGCTCCCTCTTCAGTACCTCGGGGACGCGGGGGTTATGGAAGTCCACGATGACGTTGTGGGCGGTCCAGGACACGGCCACGGCGGCGCTGAGGGCGGCCAGGCAGAAGACGGCGCCGGAGCCCAGCACCACCCGGGCCTTGACCCGCGGGTGGCTCAGGCAGTTGGTGCAGCGCCCCCCCAGCAGGAAGAGCAGGAAGCCCAGAACCCCCAGCACCAGGCTGATGCAGACCAGGCCGCGGGCGGCCTGCAGGTCCGGCGCCAGGTCCATCAGCGCGTCGTACAGCTTGCACTGCATCTGCCCCGTGTACTCGCTGACGCAGGTCATCCACAGACCCTCCCAGAACACCTGCATGACCACCAGCTGCGTCCCGATGAACGCCGTCACCTTCCACATGGGCAGGGCGCAGACCAGCACGGTCCCGGCGACGCCGGCCAGCGACAGACTGATGCCCAGCGTCTGCAGCGCCATGGGGGCGGGGAACGGGTCACGCCCTGGGAAACACAGAAGACCGGCAGAGAATTAACGTCAATGGAGGCGTGATGTTAGATTATAAGGCATTGCGAATCTTATATTGTTCACTGATTTTACCTTATCTCAATTACTGTGTGGAAGTCTGGGGCAACACATATACTAGCAATGTACATCCATTGTTTATCCAGCAGAAAAGAGCGGTGAGGATCATTCATAAAGCAAATTACAGAGAACACACCAACAGATTATTTATTAATTCAGGACTTATTAAATTTAAAGAAATAGTTGAGTTACAGACATTATTAGTTATGCATAGGGCAAAAAGAAAAGTATTACCAAGTAATCTACAGCAGTTTGTTTTTTCGAATCCAGAAGTTATAGATTATAGAAGGAAATATAATTTCAAACATCAGTATGCAAGGACCACTCTCAAGCAGATGTGTATATCGGTTATGGGAGTAAAACTGTGGAACTCTCTACAAAATGATTTAAAGGAATGTACAAATGTACTTAGGTTCAAAAAAATGTATAAAGATAAAATATTTAAGTTATATGATCATGAATAGGCTGGGACTTAAACAGTACTATTGATATATGGGGTTGTTTCTATTTAAGTGTATATTTTTGTAAATATTGGTTACATTGACTATTCTTTTTGTTTTGCTTTTGAATAAGGGGCAGGTAAAATAAGACTTGTCTTCATCCTGCTCCTTTTTGGTCATGGGTGTGTAGATTGAAGTGTACAAATGTACTACTGTAATATTGTCAAACTATGCACTACCATGCACGAAATAAATAAATAAATACATGTTTCAGCAGACCTCCATGCAGCTGTGGTCGTTTAAGGACAAGGAGCCTGATTTGATTTTATTTTCCCCTTTTTTGTAAATTGAAGTTCAGCAGAACTGAGTGAAACCACGAGGAAATGATTTAAACCTTTAATGTGACTGGCAGAAATAAGTGATCAAATTTAACAAATATAGGAATTCTCTTTTTTTATGTCATTCATTATAAAAGTTAAGGACTTACACACGGCCGCTGTCTTAAGAAGGCAAAATAGATCACAAAGGACACTTCTCACCCTGGACTCTCTGTGTTTGCACTGTTGCCCTCAGGTAGAAGCTAAAGAGCAATAAAAAACAAGAACAACCGGATTCAGACAGTTTTTATCCTACAGCTGTAACAAAACTCAATTCACTCAAAAACAAACTGTGACTGATGAAGGATTGTAAGTTAGTAAGTAAGTAAAGTTTATTTCTATAGCAGCTTTCACAGACAAGGGAACGTCACAAGGTAAATAAAAACAATACGATAAAAGTAAAAATACAATAAAAACGAGACAATACAGATAAAAAACTAGAATAAAAGTACAAATCAACATGATGGTCATAAAACAACCTGATGTTTAAAAGCTTGGAGCGTGGGTTTTAAAGTTTGCTCCTAAAAACATTGATGGAGTCCAGCAGATGTAGAGACGGCGGGAGATCGGTCCAGTTAAAACAAAGTTAAAAGAAAGAGACACGGAGAGCCAGTGAAGATCAGAGCCGTCTATCAGAGCAGGTCAGCAGCTTTGCTGCAGAGTTTTGGACTCCCTGAAGACGAGACAGTTCCTTCTTGTTTAGGCAAGAAAACAAACTGTTGCAGTCGTCCAAACGAGACAACACAAAAGCAGGAATAATTAGCTCTAAATCATCTTTAGAAACAGCTGTTCTTGGTTTGGAAATATTCCTTAAATGGTAAAAAACAGTTCCTCATCAGCTGTTTGGAGTTTTGTTCTAATGACATTTCTTTCTCAAAGACAACACCAAGATGTCTTTGGCTTGGCTTAAATGAGACACTCAAATCACAGAAAAACCGCTTGATAGTTGGAATGACATCATCAGGGCCAATCACCAGAAATTCAGTTTTATCCAAGTTCAACTGCATAGAATTTGCTCCGAGTCACTGTTTTATCTGCGCAAGGCCCCCCATCAAAGGTTAACATTTCTGAATCTCAGAGGCCTTAAAAGCGCAGTAGTACAGCTCGATATAGTCTGCAAATAAATGATATGAAACATCAGCAAACTCCTGGATTTTCTTACCCAATGGGGTAACATAATAAACACAAAAGTGGACCCAAAACAGAACCCTGAGGTACTCCGCACAGCTAATCAGCAGAGTCAGACAGGAACTGGTTTACTGATAACTAAAGCTCCTACCACGATAGAACCGGTCCAGACATTCCAACCAAACCTGCAGTCTTGTTATCAAGATTTGATGATTGACAGTGTCAGATGCCGAGGAAAGATCCAACAGTATCAGAACAGTGCATTTCCCAGAGTCTGCAGACATCATAATGTCACTACTGGGCATTATGTTATGTATTGTGTGCATGTGTAGGCTGTTTTTAATTATTTATTGGTTTTAATCAGTTACTTTTTTTTTTTTTATGTTGTGTGTAAATGTTTTCCATACTATAGTATTTATCTATTTATTTTTTAGCACTGACTGATGGCACTTTTAATGTCATTGTTATTTAACAATGACAAAAATATCTAATTTGAATCTACTCTTATCTAAATCTAAATGTTTGTAATTGTGGATGACGCAGGTTTCAGCTGCTCAACATTCAGATCTCTTGTTGTTCGTGACGTCACGAGACAATTGTTTAAGGGTTTTCCAGTAGTGGCGGCGGAGGGCCGCCAGGGGGCGCTGTGACAAAAGATAAACGCCACGAAACACTACCGAGAGAGGGGCGTGGTTACGCATGGGCGTGGTTACCTGTGGGCGTGGCTAAGTTGGTCCTTATCCTTATCAGTTGGAAGTTTTGTTAGTTTAGTTTGTAGTTTATGAATAATGTAGTATGAGGTTTCAGATCGATTATTTCTGAGGATTTAAAACTAAATCAATGTACAATTTTAAAAAAAAATCACGTTTTTGTGACTTTGATGCAGAAAGATATTTATATTTTTTGGTACATTTAAAAAAAATGTTTTTCAGATGTTATCCATTTAAAATATATATTTTCTGATTAAAAAATGTCCTTTTTGCTTGTATTGTCAGTGGAATATTTATTTAGTGTATAAAGTGTTAAAAATGTGTAATCATCATTTTGAGGAAGTAACAACTGAATTATCTTAAACCCCTGGATGCCTCGGCCCCTCGGCCGTTCTGAGCTGTTTGGTTTTATTTCATATACCCCATTAAATGTGTGTTTACCGTGTTAAAGTTTGCACCTTATAGGACCTCATTGTTAGTTTCCACTGTATATAGTTTATACTGTCTGCTGTAAAATGATCAGTAAAAAAACAGAAAACTCTTCTTTTTTTTTAAACCATAAGTGTGTGAAAATATACTGAATTTGGAATCATTTTGTTTTCAGAAACATTCCTCCTTTATGTTCCTCTTTTTATCTACGATCATTTCATGAGAAGATATAAAAGAAGGTGTTATTATTTTTTTTATGTCACTTACAAATGTACAAGTAAGTAAGTAAGTAAGCAAGCAAAGTTTATTTATATAGCACCTTTCACAGACAAGGGAATGTCATAAGGTGCTTCACAAAGAATAAAAACAATACAATAAATGTAAAAATTCAATAAAAGTCAGACGATACGGATAAAAAGCTCCTAACACCCATAACTCTGGGTTTTATTTTGCAACTAGTGATTTGATCTTATCGCGTTGGTGTGAAGGTGGGACCTGAAATCGTGAATAACTATGGGATTAATGTGTCCACACCTCTGTACAAGAATCTCCTTCTTCTTTCTGTGTACACTTGTTTAAAAGGGCAGGAAATGTTTTGTTTTTAAGGTCAGAAATTCTTCAGATCCTTCCTGTATATCTAGGTTAGCTGACACGGCCTGCTCCACCTGGCCTGTTTACACTGCACTAACAGCATCATCACCCCCAAATCTCCAGGGGGGCCACGGTCGCTCACCAAGCAGCAAACCCTCGTAGGGCCCACGGATCTATTATAAAATAGGGCCGGGGAAAACTGCCCAAGCCGTGCGTCACGTTTAACTCCAGCCCCTGGAACCGTGAGTCACCGTTTCTGTTCCTGAAACAGTGACCTGCTGCGTACCTGACGGGCCGGTTCTCCCAGGGCAGATTTAGATGAGCTCGGGTGCTTTTCCACAATAAATAAACAGGCTTTGTCACCAGGAAAGAGTAATACAACAAGGTTCTTTATTGAGATAAAAGGATATTTACTTTACTATGACTGATAGAGTAAGATTGTCAACATGTCTAGCAAGATTGTAGGCCAACAACAAGTCAGTTTGTCCCGGCTCTGCTAATCCCGTGTGACTGGGAAAGGGAGGGACATCTGCAGTGATGTATCTCATCCCCTAAATGCAGAATATCTGCTGTTACCATCAGGGCAGAGGTACATGCAGTACTGGAGTTGAGGGGGGATGAGGGGGGATGGCATCCCCCCTGAAATAAAAAAAGTCCAAATCATCCCCCTGTAAAACTGCCATCCCCCCTTTCCATCCCTTATGTCATTTCATCAATGAATGTGGTTTTACTGCTATTTCAACATTTAGAGTCATCACCAGAAACATAACACCAGAAAAATAACTTATTTGACAATTTTCACCTGTTTCAAGTAAATTTTCACTTGAAATAAGTAGGAAAATCTGCCAGTGGGACAAGATTTATCTTCTCATTACAAGCAATAAAATCTTGTTCCACTGGCAGAGGTTTTTACTTATTTCAAGCTAAAATCTACTTGAAACAGGTGAAAATTGTTGTTTTTTCCAGTGATGAGTCTTGTTTTAAGTGTAATGAGATTTTTTTACTAAAATGAGACATTTTAACTAGAAATAAGACAAATATTCTTGTTAAGATTTTGAGTTTTTGCAGTGATCCATTTTACTTATCCTGTGAAGGACAGAGTCATATTGATAAGTTCAGAAAAGTGTTTTTTATTGTTGTGTTTTGATGTATTTGATGTAAGCCCAGTGGATATTTAAAGCTTACAGAAGGCTGCATTTAACTGCTGCTATGTCATTCCTGCAGTATTCCTGCAGGTGTTTTGGTCAGTGCTATTATTTGTAATATATTATATTATTTGTAATCAGCACAAATTATCTGTCCCCATATGATAAAATCCACCATCCCCCCTGATTTTTTTTTACAACTCGAGTACTGGGTACAGGTACCGCCTCTGTGGACCTCCCGGGCCCAAAGATCTTTTATACCCTCCAGTACAGCTCTGCTAAATAAATTATAGACGCATTATTCATTTCATAATCCACTAGGTTTGGTGTGAAGCACTTTAGGATCAAAGATTCTATCCATTGTGTTAAGTTATGTTATTGTACTATACTGAACTTAATCGTTCTATGTCGAATTGTCTTGTATATTGTTCTTCTTTTTTTTTTTCCGTTTTTCACCATGTATTCTGACTGCAATTTTCTACCACTGTCCCACCAGTCCTACTGAGGTCCAGTATCCTACATTTTAAGACATATTTAGGAGAAATCTAAAATATTTACCTGTCAATCACTTACAAACTACAATTATGTGATCAGAATCGGATGAGACGACCTTTGTTGACACTGAAATACTGTGGAGATTCCTACGTATGTAGTTCCTATAATAGAGCCTAAATGAAAACACAAAAGGGAATTAAAGCACATTTATTTATTTTAAATATTTTCAGTTTATATTGATTGTCTTCAAGTGAAACATTTACATTTTATTTTAATTTGTCATTTTAACTCATGTGGGTCTCTGCCCCATCCTGCTCCTCTTTAAGAAAGTAAACTCATTTCCCATTTTTAGAGATATTTAAATGAAGTCTTCGCTTTTTTAGCAGAAATGTCTTCACTCTCGTTCCATCCATCTCTGATTTGTTGCTACAGCAAGTGGCAGTTCTCACGAGGTTAGTGACAATTCAGTTTGGAGCGGCACAGGAATGCTGTTTAAGAATTATTATATTATAAAACGGGAAATTTACAGGAAAATACTAATACGTGGGGAAGTCGGAAAAGAAAGGTAAAATACGGTAGTTTCCCGGCCAAAACGGTAGACTTGACAGGTATGGTTCAGACCAATATTAAAAACAAAGTCAGTAAACATTTATAGTGCAAATGCTGATTTGTCTCAACGTTAAATTTGTTGTGACACAAAGTGTACGTTGGACTAAAGCGAGCTGTTGAGTCAGGAACATCTAGAGAAAATAAAACGTCTGCAGACTCAAGATGTCAGGATGAGCTGAGCTAAGAGTTGATGCTCAGCTCTCCGAGTCGTGAAGAGGGTTCACATACTTTAACGGCAGCATGGCCTAAAAAGATCTCCAGAACGGTGTTTATTTGTGGTGATGTGGCGTGTAGGCAACGTTACAGCTCTGCCAAGTTGAACGCTCCTCTCTGGGCGTCTCCAGCAGCGCCAGAGGCTTTGCTTTCTTTTTCTGTTGCTCTGCAGTGTAACTTGGTTAAACTACAATGTCATAAGTAACTTTGTAAACTCCTGTCCCACAGAAATGTGCAGCTCAGAACCGCCACTCCAGATGAGGCAGCGGTTATGTTCTTGTCAGGGGTGATGAAGTATTTCTGCTCAACTGTACTGTACTTTTTTCGTAGCGGTGTATCGCGTCATTCAGGCAGCCAATCAGCACATGCCTCATTATCATAGCACCCGCCCCGCCAGAATGGTTACAGAAATAGTATCGGCTTGGAGCGGCTCTACCTGTCTCAGCCCTAGTGCAAAAGCGCAAAACGGGGCCGTGGCGGTTAGAACCGAGTTGAAGCGGGACTAGTGCAAAAGGGGCATTAGATGCCATAATAGGTCCCCTTTAATGGTTAATACCAAGTTTGATAAAAACCTAGACATAAGTTTATATTTTAATCTTCTTTTTTTTTTTTTTTGGGCGACATCCACTGCCAATCCAGGAAGCAGGAACACACGGAGACACACGTCAAGCACTGGAAATCTGCAACAAAAAACCACAAACAAAACACAAAACCGACAAAACCGACACGGAGCCGACCAAAACACGAACAGCAATCGACCAAAATCTTGAGATCTGATCGCAGTCTGAGCTAAGCTACCGCTACCTAACCCCAAAAACTACAGAGCAGCATGCAGGTGAACAAGCCAGTGTGTATGTCTATGTGTGTGTATGCGTGTATGTATATGATCATGCGTGTGTGTGTGTGTGTGTGTGTGTGTGTGTGTGTGTGTGTGTGTGTGTGTGTGTGTGTGTGTGTGTGTGTGTGTGTGTGTGTGTGTGTGTGTGTGTGTGTGTGTGTATGTGTGCGTGAGTGTATATATGTGTATGTAGCTATGTGTGTGTGTGTGTGTGTGTGTGTGTGTGTGTGTGTGTGTGTATGTGTGTGTGTGTGTGTTAGTGTGTGTGTGTGTGTGTGTGTGTGTGTGTGAGATAAACCAAACAAAGCTCCACCTGAAGTGTATCTATAGTGGGGGAGTGGTGGGAGCAACCCCGCCACCCGCGAGACCAGAGGCCGACACGGAAGAGCCCGGAACCCAGGCCACCAGCCACCCCAAAGAGGGGAGAAGTAGGAGGGAGGCAACCCACCGCCTGCGAGGCCCCCCCCCCCCGGCGGTGGCCTAGGGGGCCCCCAGCCAGAGATCCCGCGGCGGCGGACCGCGACCCAGGCAATTCCCGGCCACCCGGTCCGGGCCGGACACGTGGCCAGGAGGCCCTCACCCTCCAGGCCAACGACCCCCACCCGGCAGGGGGTCAGCTTGCCCAAGACCAGAGGGGCGCCCCGCCGCGGAGGCAGCGGGGGGGACCTTCTGCTGGTCCGCCGCCATCTGCTGCTGCTGATTGGGGGCATCACCCTGACCACCTCCTACCCCCCCCACCCCCCCCCCACCCCCCCCCCCCCCCCCCCGCTGCGGATCTTCAAACAAACCTCATCAGCCCTCTTGGCAGTCTACTATATTTTATTAGTCCCTCAAGAGAAAGAAGAACAAAAAGAGAAAGAAATTCAGCCGAAGTGGACTAAGATCAACAAAAGTGGGAAAGAGGAGACCATACAGTGATGGATTCAGTTTGGAAAGTGTGTGATGTGATGGAGTGTGTGTGAATAAGAAATGAGACATAAGACATCCAGGTATTTGTAATCAGAAAAGGACAGAAATAAAGAAGTGCAGTGTGTTGAGGATTAGACTTGTAGGTCTAGGGACCGTTTTTTTGTGGTCTTGGTCTTGTTTCGGGTCTCTCGGTCTTGGACTCGGATAACTGAGAGTCCGTTGCACCAAGGTGACAGAATCTGGTGATCAGCAGATCAGCTTGTTAATGTACAGTTTTGTAAACTATTTGTATTTTGCATTTGATTTAATGTTTTGGTGCATCTGCATGTGTCTGTATTTTATTACAGTTTTGTGTTTATAAAGGCCTCGTTTGAATAATCAGTGATGCTGATATACGGTGTAATCTGATTACTATAATGGTAAATAATATAATTTCAAGTTGATAATTGTACCTTTAATATTTAAAATTCAGGTTTCATCTCCAGATTAAGTCCAATTTAAATCAGTAACATTTACTATTCATACTATTCACACATATCTGATCTCAGCTGATTGATGATTGGTCTCGGTTGAGGCGGTCTATATTGAGGGTGCATGTAGTCCTGTGAGAATAATTAAATGTCGGTGGGAGGGCAGCAATTAAACTTAAATTAAATTAAATCAAATGAAATGAAAAGTTAAGAACAAACAACATTGGTGAGATTTGCTCTCTGGTGTCAGAACCCCCCCCAGGACGGAGCCGCCAGGTGACCACAGATCAGTTTTATCTCAGGATGGTGATGTAGGATGTAGGGGAGTCAGTGAGGTCACAGTTTTACAATTATGGGCACTAAAGTTGGATAAGCGCGCTGAAACGAGGACTAACAGGTTGCACCGTTGCAGGAGAGTCGCTAAGACGGGTTTTTCTGGAGCGGAGAGTCTTTCACAGACCGATTACACGTCACGTGACAGTCATGCTGACGGTGGAACTGGGTCGTCATGTGTGAACTCACTGCTGAGTGAAGGATGAGAGATTAATACAAATGTTAATCAGGTCATTTTGTCACGTTTCTGTTGTTTATTTCTTTCCTCTTACTCTTTTTTCTTACTTAATTATTATCTATTTCTGTCTATTTCTGTTATTGTAAACTTGTAATTTTGTTTGTTTGTTTATGTATTTGAGCACATTGAGTCATGTGAAATGTGCTTTATAAATACATTTGCCTTTGCCTTGCCTTGCCTATTATAATATAATTAGAAAGTAATAATAATTGCTATTAATTATTAATTATTACTATAAATAACATGATTACTTTGGGTTTCACACCCTGGGGCTGATTGAATGAACCTTCAAGGTGTAAATTCAGTCTCTTGATAGTATATAAATAATAATAAATGCTGAAATGAAATTTCATCTTTGACAAAGTAGCACAGCAGTGAATATGGCAAGGAAGGCTGCAAACACAACTCACAGCTCTCTGATATAATAATCAAACTGAAAACGAATAATTCAGCTATGGTAGCGTTTATTTACAGTGAAAAAGCAGCGATTTAGACTTAGACAGACCTTTGTCATTTGGGATTTGTATCGGAAATGAAATTTCATCTATGACAAAGTAGCACAGCAGTGAATATGGCATATTTACAGTTTAGATAAATAAAATAAAGAAGTAATATTCATACATTTCAGAATATGTGCATATATATATGCACATATTTTAGCATTTATCATTATCATTTATATACTATCAGGAGACTGAATTTACACCTTGTATATGTGAATTTACACCTTGTATATGTGAATTTATACCTTGTATATTCAATTCAATTCAATTCAATTTTATTTATGTAGCATCCATTACAACAGAAGTTGTCTCTAGGCGCCCCCGAGCAATTATTACATAAACATAACATAAACAATGGCAGGTATATATATATATATATATATATATATATATATATATATATATATATATATATATATATATATATATATATATATATATATATATATATATATATATATATATATATATATATATATATATATATGTATGTATGTATATATATATATATATATATATATATATATATATATATATATATATACATATTATATATTATTAGTGGTGAGGCTGGATTAAAAAAAATTATCTAATTAATTAGAGGCTTTGTAATTAATTAATCGCAATTAATCGCATATCAATATTTGAAACGAGAAGCAACATTTTTCAATTTAAATGCATTTTGGTATATGACTGAATCATTGAATTGACACATAAATGACCTTAAACAACAAAATTGTGTTTATTTTGATAACTGAGTGTTAACATAAAGTGCAATATGAATAATAGGAATATGATTGCATCGTCCACAAGGCACAAACTTAAATTCAAGTTAGTTATATTCAAGCTTTTTCAGGACTTTTTGTAAACTGTCTATGTCTTAAACACATTTGTTTCTGTTTAGTAAAATTAAACGGGTAACTTCTACCGGGAACTCGTGCAATGAGAAACATTCCGCACTGTTTGGAGTGCAAAAGTAAATTGGGATTAAATGCGTTATTTTTTTTTGTTGCGTTATTTTTCTGTAATTAATTAATCGTAATTGATGCGATAAAGTCCCAGCCCTAATATATGTATATATACATATATGACTCTCCGATGTTTACAGTGATTCAGACCTTAAACCTTTTGATTGTTTGATGTTTCCTCCTGCTGAAACTCTCAAACCGACAGAACAACCAAGACTGGAATGGACCCGAGGAACCGGTTCAACCCGTTTGAAGAAAAGTTCAAACTACCGGATGTTTTTGTTCTTTTGCTGCTCAACAGCTTCAACTTCAACTCTCACTTAGTTTATACAGTTAAAACCAGCAGTTCTGGTTTATCTGAAGCTGCTTTTAATGGTCAACTTTAAATATCCCTCAGAAGAAAACCTCTTACAAAGACAGTGTAATATCAGGAGTTTTATTACAAATGATTAATTTTCTTTGTGGTTTCCACCACAGAACAAACATAGGAAAACATTTCATATAAATCACATAAATCAACATACACACACACATATATATATATATATATATCTATATACGGGCGCAGCACTACATTTACATCCTCGCAGCCCGGCTGAGACGTTCAGACACTCGGAGAATAATCAGGCGTGACAGCAGCTTGATTTAAAAACACCTCCAGACCCGGTTATCACAGTTCTCTCAATCCAAGGATCCTCAGTGTCTCTCAAGAACGCCCCCCCTCGTCTGGCTCGGTCACATGACCCAGTTCGGGCGGCAGAAACTCATTCAGGAACATTAGAATAACTTAAGTCTCTGTGGGCGGGCGGCGCTCAGACGTAGGCCCGGCTGGTGGCGGCCGACCGGGCCGGCGAGTACTTGGTGTCGGAGTACTTGACCGGGTACTCCGGGCCCTGCTCCTTGGGAGGACAGGTGCTGCAGAGCAGGGCCCCGCCCAGGATCAGCAGCGCCGCCGTGCCCCAGCCGATGTACAGCGCCGCGCCCAGCTCCCTCTTCTGGGCGCTGATGAGCATGGGGTTGTAGAAGTCCCGGATGATGGTGTTGGCCGACCAGCACACGGGCACCAGCACCAGCACCCCCGCGCAGATGAAGATGGCCCCCGCCGCGATGGCCACCTTGATCTTGGTGTCCTTGTCCTCCACGAAGTTGGTGCACTTGCCCCCGATGACGCCCAGGATGATGGCGAGGGCGGCGGCGATGATGGCGACCACCACCAGGGCGCGGGCCGCCTGCAGGTCCTGGGGCAGCGCCAGCAGAGAGTCGTAGATCTTGCACTGCATCTGGCCCGTGCTCTGCATCACGCAGTTCATCCACAGGCCCTCCCACACCGTCTGCGCCGTCACGATGTTGGCCCCGATGAAGGCCGTCACCTTCCACATGGGCAGGGCGCAGATGATGATGGAGCCCAGGAAGCCGATGATGCCGAGGGTGAAGCCCAACATCTGCCGTCCCATTGACACCATGGTGAAGTCCGAGTGAGGATTAGTGAGGCTGAATGAAGCCAGTAAAGCGAATGAAGAGAGTGAAGCGAATGACGAGAGTGAAGCGAGTCGGCTTGGGTTGTAAGGTTGACAGAAGACGCTGCCAGCCTCTTTTAAGATCTCCGTCTTGAAGGCGGAGCCAAAGCCGCCCTTCCCTCTGAGCTGAAACCAGCGCAGGTGGGGATTTACCTGTCCGGCCAGATTCCCGGCATTGTTGGCCAGGGGACGGGGTTTGGTTTCGGCCCGATGAGCATCAGTTCATGTAAATGAGGTCCTGGAAGAGAAACCTTTTTTTTTTTTTCTCATTCAAACAATGCGCCTAACTGATGCTGGCTGCTCATTGGTCGGCTGGCTGGGACGCCATGACAGGACGCCAGGACCGGGACCGGGAAGTCCCATCAGGGAAATGGTTTCAGGCTCAAAAGAAAACACCAAGTCGGGCGTGAGTTTCACCGGATGTGATGAGAATTCTCCATCTATGGTGTTTTCCTGGTTTTAGGTTTTACTTTTGTTCGGCCGTGAGTCAGTTACTTACAGGAATCCATCACCTGATCAAAGTGGTATTGATCAGTGGTGATTAGATTCATTCACAAACTCTGAATTTAAAATAGGGTCTTGTGTTTTTTTACTGATCATGTTTCTCGCTTTAGTTTTTTAGATATTAATTTCAAAATCAGTAATTTCTGCACCGATTTATGAGGTTATCTTTTTTTCTGAGTTAAACAAGCACACAGAGGAGCTACAACTAGATTTTACAGGAGCTAGATTTTATATTTATTTGATTTTTTATTTATTAAGTTTTATATTTATTTGATTTTTTTATTTGTTAGATTTTCTATTTATTTGATTTTTCTATTTATTAGATTTGATATTTTTTAGATTTTATATTTATTAGATTTTTTATTTATTAGACTTTTTATTTATATTTAATATTTATTATATTTAATATTTATTAGATATTATATGTATTAGATTTTATATTTATTAGATTTCATATTTATTCAACTTTTTATTTATTAAATATTATATGTATTAGATTTTATATTTATTAGATTTTATATATATTATATTTTTTATTTATTTGATTTTATATGTACTAGATTTCTTATTTATTAGATATTATATGTATTACATTTTATATTCATTCAATTTTTTATTTATTAGATATATTTTATATTTATTAGATTTTATATATATTATATTTCTTATTTATTAGATTTAATATTTATTAGATTTTTTATTTATTAGATTTTTTTGTGTATTACATTTTGTATTTATTCCATTTTATATTCATTAGATTTTATATTTCCATCCCAAATGACTCCACAAACAAATAGTGACAATTGAAGAATTTTATTAAACATCTTTTTAATAACCAAACAAAATAAAGTGACATTTGCGGAAAAACAAAGACATAATAAAACATCACTTCAAGGAAATAAATCCACTTGGACCGTGACGTCTTTAGGGACGACTGAGGACACGATATTCCTTTAAATCCAAGATTTACACGTTGCAAATAATCACAAGATAGAAACTGTAAACAAAGATCAATTCATTTGAAATCACAGTGTATTAAATTACGTACCATCCTTCAGGAGAACAACATGTTCTGGTACAGTTTTAACCTCCTACTGAAACTCCTGGAGTTTTACTTCAGTTTTAGATGAACTGGCGGGGGGAGTAGACAGCCGGCGCGGCGTACGGCTTGCTGGGGACGTAGGTCCCCGAGGCCGTGTAGGGCTGGCTGGAGGCCGGGGCGTACACGGGGCCGTAGGGGGCCCGGTTCACCGGGGCGTACGGGTACATGGGCCCCTGCGGGTAGCCCTGGTACAGGGGCCTCTGGGGGGGGCAGGACGTGGTCAGGGTGATGCCCCCGATCAGCAGCAGCGCCGCCGCCGACCAGCCGATGTAGATGGAGGCGCCGATCTCCCGCCGCTGCGTCTCGATGGTCAGCGGGTTCTCGAAGTCGGACACGGTGATGGCGGCGGACCAGCAGACGGGGACCAGGACCAGCACGGCCGACAGGATGAGCAGGCAGCCGGCGATGATCACCACGTTGGCCTTGGACGCGTCCTTGTCCAGGCAGCTGGTGCACCTGGCGCCCACGAAGGAGAGCATGAAGCCGATCATGCCGAAGACCAGGCAGATGATGACCAGGGCGCGGGCGGCCTGCAGGTCCGGCGTCAGCCGCATCAGGGACTCGTTCAGCTTGCACTGCATCTGGCCCGTGCTCTGCATCACGCAGTTCATCCACAGGCCGTCCCACACGATCTGGCCCGTCACGATGTTGGCCCCGATGTAGGAGGTCACCCTCCACATGGGGATGCCGCAGGTCACGGCCGCCAGGACCAGGCCCACGAAGCTGAGGACCTGGCCCGCCACCTCCTTGCCGATCCTCCCCATGGTGCAGCGGTGCAGCGGCGGGTCACGGAGGGAGACGGCAGCTCGTCGGTGCAGGTCTGGATCAGGCGGCGCTCTCGCCGGCTGCTGGGGAGCGAGTGTGAGGGAGGCGGGCGGCGCTGCCGTCAGGCCAGCTCCTCTGGTCAGACAGGATTCCAGCTGGAGAGGAGGAGCATCCACCTGTAAACCATCTCCTCCCCGAGCCTCCACAAACACACTTAACATGCAGAATCCCACAATGAAACTCCTGCAGCTGCTTAACATCACACTCAGCCGTCAAAATAATGTCAAATTATTTTCATTTTCCTTCATGTTTAGTGGAAAAGTTGAGAAAGTTTAACCCTTGTGCTGTCTTTAAGTCAAAATGACCCAATTCTTCTATCCTTCTTTCCTCCTCCTGCCATGATCTCTCCTTCCTTCTTCCTTTCCTCTTTTCCTCCTTTTTTACCCTCCTTTACTCCTTTTTCTTCCTACCTCCCTTCCGTCATTCGTTCCTTTATTACCTTCTTTGCTTTTCCTTCCTTCTTTCCTTATTTTATCCATTCCTTCCTTCTTCCCTCCCTCCCTTCTTTCCTTTTCTCCCTTCCTTTCTTTCTCCCTTCCTTCCATCTTTTCTCCCTTCCTTACTCCCTTTCTTACTTCCATCCTTCTTTTTCTCCTTTCTTCCTTCTTTCCTTCATTCCATCTTTTCTCCCTTCTTTCCTCCCTTTCCTACTTCCTTCCTTCTTTTCTCCTTTCTTCCTTACTTCCTTCTTTCCGTCCTTCCATCTTTTCTCCCTTCCTTACTCCCTTTCCTACTTCCTTCCTTCTTTTCTCCTTTCTTCCTTACTTCCTTCTTTCCTTCATTCCTTCTTTTCTCCCTTCACCCTCCCTTGACCCAAAGACAGCACAAGGGTTAAGTGTTTTGTGCAAAACAGAGAGCAGTGCTTTTGAGATCTTACAGGAATATGATTTTTCAGAGACGCTGAATCTTTTTATTCCTAATTCTGCCCGAAAGTCTGAGGTGTTGATACGTTGATCGTGTTTTGAAGATCTTTAAGATGCAACGAGAGCAGAAGGAAACAAGATGTGGCAGACGCTCTGACGTGCAAACCAAACAGATAAGAAAGAAGGCTCGGTTATTTCCGGGTAAACAACCACAGTGCAGTGATTACAAATCCCCACAACGTCCCATGACTGAAACCTTTGTGGAAAAACACTCTGACGACACACTTCTGATACTCTGGCAATCGTTCTGATACTTGTTGATCCACAACTCAAACACATTTCTCCTTTTGTGTTGATGTTTTTAAATTATTTAAGGGTCATTTGTGGTTTCAAAGTACAGCTTTAAACCATAGTTGTTTAAAAAAGACTTGATTTACACAGTTTTATACTGCATTACTGTAAAAAAACTTAACTTTAAAAACAGGCATCAGGTAAGATACAAATATATTCTGTCATAAGAAATAATTCTGTTCTTACTGTTCAGTTTTCATCTGAATATTATTTTTAGTTTATTGTGGAAGCATCTTTTCTACGATGTAATCCAGGACATTGCTGTGGAGGAACATCTGTGCACCTTGAATATGCAAATGTTGTGAGTTTCTCTCTTCCTTCTCCACTGGAAGGTTTCACCTGTATCACCTGTGAACGCAGCCTGTTATGTCATCAACAAGCTGCAAACACAACTCACAGCTCTCCCATATAATAATCAGACTGAAAACGAATAATTCAGCTACGGTAGCGTTTATTTACAGCGACAAAGCAGCGATTTAGACTTAGACAGAACTTATTTGTCATTTTGGATTTGCATCGGAAATTAAATTTAATATTTGACAAAGTAGAACAGCAGTGAATATGGCCTATTTACAGTTTAGATAAATAAGATAAAGAAGTAATATTCATACATTTCAGAATTATATAAAATATAAAGGTTTGCAGATGAAAACAGACAACAAAAACAGATACATATAAACAACAAAAGAGGATTAAATACAGAGTGCTCGAGCAGCCGTTCTCACCAACAACCCTGATACCTGAACAAGACCGACCCGCACGAGCTGAGAGAAACTGATTTAATGAGTCTGAAATAATAATTTACTGAGCAGAGATTAAGACCAGGAACATGAATGCAGCTCACAGGAGCTTCAGCCTCTTTCAAGAACTTCTTAAAGCAGACATATGGAGTGAATATGACGACATACGTGGGACCAGATAAAGAGGCAGATTAGAATCGACTCATTTTAGAGCTAAATGAACATCTGAGTGAATATTTACTCTTATTTTTAACAATCAGAATATAATCCAGCTTGAATATGAATACTTGGAAATGCCTCTTGATTTAAAGAGAAGTCAGGGGAACAGCTTTGCTGGCGTTCATGCAAATCCGACGGCTAAATTGGAAGCAGTGATGGATTCTGGGCTTGGTGTCCTCTGGGACAAACCTCCACCAGAGTTCGTCCCAGAGCTCGTGGCAGAGCCGGACGGATCGTAATCATCCAGGCTTGTGACATCCGAGGGATCCGGAAGTGTCTCACACGTACTCTCTGGAAGTGGAAGGAGCCTTCCCGTACTCCCTGGACGCGGGCGCCGACCTCACGGGCGTGAACTTGGGGACGTAGTGGCGCTGGTCTTCCTTGGGAGGGCAGTTCCAGCACAGCAGCCCCCCCCCCATCAGCAGCAGCGCCGAGGCCGCCCAGCCGATGTACAGCGCCGCCCCCATCTCAAACTTCTGCGTTTGCAGAAGCATGGGGTTGTAGAAGTTGCTGATGATGGAGTTGGCGGACCAGCAAACGGGGATGAGAACCAGGAGCCCCGAGACGATGAACGCCACCCCGGAAACGATGCAAGTCTTGGCCTTGCTGGCTTCGTCCTCGATGCAGTTGGTGCACTTCCCCCCGGCGATGGACATGATCAGGCCGAAGACGCCCAGCAGGATGGAGATGATGGTCATGGCGCGGGCCGCCTGCAGGTCCTGCTGCAGCGCCAGCATGGAGTCGTACACCTTGCACTGCATCTGGCCCGTGCTCTGCACCACGCAGTTCATCCACAGGCCCTGCCACACCGTCTGGGCCGTGATGATGTTGGCCCCGATGAAGGCCGTCACCTTCCACATGGGCAGGGCGCACACCACGATGTCCAGCACCCAGCCGATGACGGCCATGGCGATGGCGGTGATCTGAATCCCCTGAGACACCATGCTGCTGCTGCAGACGACGACCAGAGAGAGAAAGTCGGCGGCGACGGCGGCTGGTGAGGTTATAGGCTGTAACGTGAGAACGGGACTCAGGCATGGGGGCATGTGAGGCTGCAAACACGCTTTTATTGGCTGCTGGAGTTTACACACAAACAGAAACTGTGTGCCCTTGAGCAACGCTGACCAGCCCAAAATACAGCTTCAAGATCAGATATGACCTTCTGCATTTAGACGAGAAGCAACCCCGACCCCGACCCACTCAGCGTGGGGTAGGGATGGGAATCGAGAACCGGTTCTTCTTCAGAACCGGTTCCCAGTGTTTCAATTCCTTGGAATCGTTTGCAAAACTTGCAAACGAATCCCTTTTCGATTCCAGTGGGCACGGATGACGTCATCACAGCCAGCAGTCAATAGTAAACGTGACGCCCAAGCGATACAAACGCTCGAAAGTCTGGTTACATGTCAGTAAAAAAGACGCAAATAGAGGGAATATCTGTACACATGACGTCACAGATGCGACTTCACAGCGGGTTACGCCCACTGAGTGGCAGAAAGACTGAGTGGCAGTGTAAACTTTCAGTTTGAGCAACTGGAAAACATCTAAAATGGGAAAGAGCTGTTGTGCGATCGACTGTACTCATAGATTTAGCAAGAAATCAGTTATTGTTTTACAGACTGCCGAAAAAAAAGCTTAAGAGAGACAAATGGATCGCTGCAATTCACAGAAACAACTGGATTCCAGGCACCGAAACGTGGATTTGCGGTTCCCATTTTGTATCAGGTAATGATGGATTTTTGGGTAGCTAACGTTAAACGGTCAAATCATAAAGTTCGGTGTCCTCATCACTTTCATTTCGCCAACAAATCTGCTTTGAAGTCGGACCAAGCGTCAAGACTTTTGTATGCCTTCAAGCTTTGCTTCGTGTATTTCCCCGGTGTAGAAATTAAGTACATATAAATATCAGGAAACTCGATTCGTGGCCAAATATTAATGTCCATGGACCACTGGTTCTTGGTAACTGTACCAAATATTAATGTCCATGGACCACTGGTTCTTGGGGTAACTGTACGGGTCACTGTCAAGTCCAACTGCCTTCAATTTAAGCCGATAATCAGCTGTTATCCCATCTTCTCCACTAGTTGCAGCCATTTTTGCCGCTCAGTGCAGTAAGGGTCCAGTGGGGAAGTGACGTCAATGCAGACCCTCTATAGGGCAACTTGCCATACTTGCCAAGTGAATATTTCGTCAAAGGGAGGAAATACTACCAACATGCAAAAACATTTGCACACACAGCAGCAATAACAATCAATGAATGACCCGTTTTCGATCCGCTCCGGACCAACGTCAGTAGTTCTCAACCCAGCAGCAGCGTTAGCATGTCCGTGGCTAATAATACTGCAGGTAAATAATTAACTAAGGAACACTACCTATCATATCAGTGCCATTTGCCTCACTGTTGTCCTTTTTTTCCAAATGAGAATCGATAAGGGGATCGATAAAGAACCAAATCGTTAAGCAGAATTGAAATTGGAATTGGAATGATAAAAATCTTATCAATTCCCATCCCTAGCGTGGGGAGTTAACGCCAGCTCCACTCAGGGAGGCCCCTTCCAGGACTTGAACCAGGAACCCTATAGCTGTGGAGAAAAGGTGCTAAACATCAAGCTACTTTGAGGGAGGTTGAAATCCTTAAATAATCTTTTATAGTCAGTTAATATTTCCTGTAGCTGTAACTCTGAATCAACCAGGTTAAAACCCGAGTGGACTTCTTCTTCTTCATGAACTGCATTTTTGTATTCTTGACTAATTTCCCCCAGAGTTGTACATGCAGAACCGGCAATGGAGGAGGTGGGGGGTGGCTGGGGGTGGCCGTGGCCACCTCACGCTGAGTCTTGGCCACCCTATTGGCCACCCCTGGCAAAACGTCACAGCTGTCAATGGTATCCGACGTGTGGAACGGAACCTTCCTGCACTGGCGCAGCATTTCCGGCCGGACACTTAAGCTGCACACCGCACAGCCTTTGCGCGCTCTCGGTCAAGAGCGCGCTAAGTTCATCAAGAAGAAAAAGCAACTACAAGCACGCACGCTGACAACTTGTGGCTACAGGTTACTTGTAACAGGTAAGCTATTATATCAAAGGGGAGATTTCATTTCAACACTTTTAGTAACGTTTGCCCCATGACTGTATCTATTTACAGTTTTTTTTTTTTTTTTTTTTTTTTTTTTTTTTTTTTTTTTTTTTTCCCAAAACACTTTTTTTAAGTTGCTGCCCTCAGGGAAACTTTAGTCTAATAATTATTTGAATACTTGTCATTTTTTAATAAAGCTCATTCCCAAAGACTTTGCAGGTGCCTCCTCCCCCATTGAAAGTATTTACCATGTGCATTATTTCACTGATTAGAGGAGATAATTCTGAACCGGACCCGACCTCTCCACAGGCTTCAGTTGCGTAGATTTACTGCTCGGATCCACTCGGATGCTGCATGTTGTTTTAGGTACAAGCTCCTCTGCAGGCAGAACGCAGCAGATCGCAGAACTTATAACTGCCACCGACGAGCATGATCAATTAATTTCAGTCCTGGTGTCCCTCCGTTGGCTCTCCATTCCATACCGAACTGATTTAAGTTTTATTGTTGACTTTTAAAGTTATAAATGGAACGGCGCCCTCTTATCTGTCAGATAACTGTCACTTCTAGTTCATCCAGAATCCAGGATAAGTGGGTGTAATAACCGAGCCCTGCAGTCACCCCGGTAGGGTTGGGCACCGAGAACCGGTTCCAAATAGGGGCCGGTTCCTTACGTCCGGTTCCGGAACCGTTAAGAAGATGTTTGCATTTCAATTCTTTTATTCGGTTCCCAAATGTCTTTATTTATTTTGTATTACTCCGCCTGCCGCGCTCCGTTTGTTTTGTATTATTGATCCGCCCGGCGTGCGTCGCTTGAACAAAGCCACTACTCTGTGCGGAGCGCTCTCGCTCGCTGCCTGAGAAGGCAGACATGATAATCTTCCTGAACAAGAATTGTTTTTCAACTGTCACATGACATTGTCAATGCTCCAGGGTTTGTTTTATTTTATTTTCCACCTGGGGAGCAGCTCTTTGTTTTTAGACTGCTACCAACTTGTGTGTTTCAGCAATTCAGCAGTTAGTTAGGGACCCTGCTTGTATTTGAATACCCTAGTTACAGTACAGCAACCAAATTAAACTGTATCAAGTCAACTGGCAGTGTGAATAAATAAAAATGGCCTGTGTAAAGGCCATTTTCAAATGAAAAAACCTGACCTGCACCTCAAAGAATCAGAATCGAGAATCGTTTAGAACAGGAATCGAAATTGAAAATCGGAATCGGAATCGTTAAAATTCAAACGATGCCCAACCCTACACCCCGGTCAGGTTAATTTAGCTCTATCTGCTATCAAATCTGACCGTCTGTCAATGACATCTGAAACGAGGACAGTTGGAACCAGCTACCAGCCGTCGATGCACAGCTGGACGGCTGGACGGAGACGGACCTGCTGCTGGCTGCATCACTGATCCCCTAGTGGCCAGTCGAGGACCTGCATGCTGAGGTTCAGCCGGGCTGGGTGTGACCTCTGGGTTTCCTCTTAATAATCAACCAGAACGTGAAAATAAGCCCTCAAATGTGCAGAATCGTCTTTTAAAAAAAATAAAAAATTAGATAAATGCCTGTACTTGAAGTTAAAAAATAAGAACAGAATTTGAGAAGAAAGCTTTTAGGTTTTCAGCACCAGATGCTTGGAATAAACTTCAATCCGAACTGCATTTATGAAACCTCATACCTGTGACTGAATTTAAAGCTCTGATGAAAACAGTGGAGTTCAGACTGTCTGTATGCAAGTGTTTTAATTAATTATGTCTTTATGTAATCAATGTATTTGTTTGTTTGTTTTTTATCTTTTAATTCTGTAACTATGTTGCTGCTATCTTGGCCAGGTCTCCCTTGTAAAAGAGACAGCCGATCTCAATGGGACTAACCTGGTTAAATAAAGGCTAAATAAATAAATAAAAAGAATAAAGTGTTAATACACTTCTGCTGCTGCAGCACATTGAGATTCAGACACCAAAAACTTCACATTCAGTGTCATTTTATTGTATAAAATATGCTGAATCTAATTGTGCTAATTTAAATGTAACACTTTTGACCGGTCGCATTTTAGTTCATTATTCATCCATTATTACCATTATTAGAACTTTCTACCAGATCTGTTTGTGTGATCAAACATGTGTTGACAGTCTCATCTCAACAGAGGCACAAAACAACATCTTCTGTGTTCCTGGTCAAAAGGGACCGGTAGGATTTATTTAATAAAGATAAACAAATCTGTACAAGAAAGATTATTACAAAACCGTGTTAAAAAAGTCTGACACATTAACATTTTAGTTATTTATTTTTTGCCCAAACAGACTTTTTGTGATAAACATTGCGGCCAGGGCCGGTACTGATACCGGTGCCTTTCCTGTCTAAAACACTGCATTTGTCTTTACATCTCACGGCCTCTTCCCTTATCTGTGGGATTAGTTCTCTCTGCCGGTGCTTCAAGGTTTCTCACCACGAGGAGGTGATACCACGACTCCATCCTGGCTTTTCACAGCTCGCCCAGGAATAATCGTTTCCTCTGCAGGTTCTTGTGCTCCACCCAGCTGGGACACCGCTGCTGTTAAAAAAGAAACAACACCGTGTGCCGTCATTTATTTCTGAAAAAAATACTCCATATTCTTCACAAATTCAATGAGGATTTTACCAAACTTCATGTCTTATTTTTATAAAGCAGAAAAAATCAACATGTTATAGTAAAAAGTTCACAAGATTTTAAATATAAAAAGCTGCTCACCTCATCACTTTGCTCCTCCACTCTGCCAGCGTCTGCTCCTTCTGATCAGTTTGATCAAAGGTTTGATCCACACAGTATTGATCAGGAGTCGTGCTGCCACGGAATAAACTGTGGGCCAAATCTCAAGAAAGCTCAGATTAACAAAATGTGAGTTGTTTGATTGAAATAAAGCAGCATTTTAATGTGAACCAGCTGTAAAAAGCTGCGGTTCCCACCAGGTCAAACCTGAGACAGGTTCAGTTGTGGCTCCAAAATGGCCCTTCATTTAGTATCAATCTGAGCTTTTTATTTTGGTCTAATTAAGTAATTTTGAGAGTTTTCAGGCTTGGTAAGCATTTTTATCTCAGTGTTTTCATGTTTCCATGTTGACTGGTTTGTTGTTGACTCTGTTCTGATGAATATTAGCACTTTACAACTACCTTCATGGTTTTATATTTTCATTAAAATGCATTAAAATGCAGCCAGACTCGGTTTCCGATCATTTCTTGTCTTTTTCATTTAAATCCGACTGTTTATTTACCTGTTCTAGTATCCCCGCCCTTCACGCGGAGCTTGCATCTGATTGGCTGTGGTTCGTTCCTCCCAACACAAGCCCCACCCCTACCTGCATGGCTGGAGCAGGTGAAACGAAAGTTACGCCTGTAACTACGGTTCTATGAGTCCCGGATGACCGCCAGGCGGTGCTGTAAGCACTGGATATCTTCCCTCGCGCATGCGCATGTCGAGTACAATACCAACAATGTCACGTCACCCGTGACCCCTGCATGACCCCCGGAAGGGTATATCTTCCGGCGTCAGCATGGGATCGGCTCCTAGAATCTTCTCGCGAGAGCACGAGGATTCGGAGTGACCGGCAGGCCTGGCGGTCATCCGGGACTCATAGAACCGTAGTTACAGGCGTAACTTTCGTTCTATTTCGTCCCTACTGACCGCCAGGCGGTGCTGTAAGCACTGGATGACGAATACCAACAATGTCACGTAGGATCCCGGTCACATACCTCACTGACCAGGGGCAGAAGGACCCGGGAGTAGAACCACGCCCAATGATTGGGAGTGGCGACATTGATCCGGTAAAACCTGGAGAACGTGTCCGGCGACGTCCATGAAGTCGCGGTGCAGATGTCCTCCAGAGGCACCCCCTGCAGGGCAGCCAAGAAGCTGCGACGCTTCTGGCCGAGTGGCACCTCACCCCCACTGGTAAGGGGCGGCCACTGGCCCTGTGGGTGCGCTCGACGGTGTCCACCACCCAGTGGGACGGCGCTGTCCAGAAACAGCACGCCCCCTGTTGGGGCCACCATGGCAGAGAACAAGCTGCTCCGACCGTCGCACAGGCGCGGTAGCATAAGCAGCAAGGGCCCGTACGGGGCACAAAGGGCTTGGCCCACTCTCTGCAGGACCTAGGGCAGGAACGCCACGTTCGGCCACAACGTAGCCCCTGAGCTGACTGACAGGGCATGTAACTCATCGACTCGCCGATGTCATGGCGAGGAGAAAAGCTATCTCCATAGAGAGCCACTTCAGGCCCACCCAGGCCAAGGGCCCAAAAGGGTGGAGAAGAGAGGGCACCTAGCACCATGGGCAGGTCCCACACTGCTCGGGGGTTTATATTCATGTTTATGTTCTGGTTCTCTGGAAAGCGTCTAGAGACAACATCTGTTGTATTAGACGCTATATAAATAAAATCGAATGGAATCGAAAACTGGGGCCTTTGGGCTCCTCGGGGGGGGGCAGCCTCAGAGCCCCCCTGAGAAAGAGAAACCAGCCGGTGGCACCCCACGGTGGCATTCTCAACCAGGGCATGTTGCGATGAAATGACCGCCACATACACCCTTAAAGTGGACTGAGCACGGCCACCATCCAGGAGGGACCGAAAGGAACCCCAGGATCGTGGCCACGGGGCAAAGAACAGGGTCCTCTGCCCCGTCTGCACACCAGGCAGAGAATCTCCCCCACTCGCACTCATACCAGAGGCGGGTGGGAGGCACATGGGCATTCGAGATGCCAGCCCTGACAGGTTCAGGACAGCTTGACAACAATGGGTCGGGCGCCGCAGCGGCCAGACTCGGAGCCAAAAACGACGGGGTCGGGGTGCAAAACCTGAATCCCCGGCTGGAAAAGACGGTCCCTCTGGGGGGCGTCATGTTGTGTCGCAGCAGAGCCTCCGCAGCAGTGGAAACCATGTTTCCCCGGTCGGAAGGGGGCCACCAAGAGGACCCCGTGAGCCCTCTGGAGGACCCTCTGCAAAGGCGACTTGCGCCGGGAGAGGAAGTCCGTCACCCGGTTCCTGTCTCCAGGCAGGAACATCGCCCGAAGGCCGGGCAGGCGAGGAGCTGTCCACGCTAGGAGGCCCCGGGACACCTGCAGCAGCTGTGCAGAGTCGGGGCCCCCTCTGGTGGCCGATCAAGGAACAGTGGACACACTGTCCGACCGACCCGGCACGTGCCTCTTGGCATCCAGGCGGGGCTGTCCAGCCACATTGCAGGGGGCGTAGCGACAGCAGGCCCAAAGGTATAAGAGGGGCAAGGGTTGCCATCACGCACCTGGTGAAAAAAATCCTCGGTGACAGGGAGAGCCCGCACAGGAGCACCCTGAACCGACAACGGTGGCCCCGGTAGGCGAGCCCCCGGAACCACCGGTGACGTGCCGCGACCGGCACGTGAAACAAGCGCCCTGTAGGTCCACAGTCGCAAACCACTTCCTCCTGACCAACGCAGAGCATCTGCTGTGGTCAAGCCTCCGGAAGGGCAGGACCTTCATGTATTCGTCGAGGTCCCTCAAGTCCAAGATGGGACGACGTCCGTCGTCTCACTGGCTGACGAGAAAGTAGCTCAAGTAGAACCCCCAGGCCGCGGCGGGGGGTCCACCGGCATGATGGCGCTCTTGGCCAGTAGGGCGGGCAACACCTGAGCCCAAGCCGGAATGTTTGCCGGGTCTCTGACGATGGTCATCTCAACCCGGCCGGAGATAGGAGGCCGGTGTCGGAACTGCAATACGTACCCCCGGGCTAGGGTGGAAACCACCCGGGCCCCAATGAGCAGGCAGCCCAGTAACCGAGCTGCTGCCGGAAAAGTAGCTGACGACCGGCTCCGTGGCCTTAGCGCCGTCTCCCCCGGGCTCCGGACGTCCCGGGGGGGCGACGGTCGGGATCAACGCCCCGACGCTGGTGGGACGGTCCGCGCACAGGGGGGCGAAAGTCACCAGCAGGCTGACTCACAGACCGCTGAAAGCCGCGCCGGCCGCCGTGGGCAGGCGGCCGGGGGCGAGGCCCGGGGGCCGGTGAAGGGCCTCCCGGTGTACAGGAGGCGGCCGCACCCCTGTGAAGGTACACCAGCCGCTGCCTGGTCTCATCAGCCAGGGCGGTGCGGTTCAGAGCTTCCAGGGCAGTTGCCCCAAACAGCTCCCCCGGTTCTGCCGGTGCCTGACGAAGAACCCTACGAGCAGTCTCCGTCAGGGGTGACTGCGCCAGTCAGACATGACGGCGCGTGTGCACCAGGGTGGACATCAGCCGCCCCAGTTCCCTCGTTTGGGAGGCAAAAAGCCTGTAGGGACACATCACACATGTCCTGTGTGGAATCATCCACCTGTGCATCCTGCAGGGAGGTGGAGAGAGCCAGTAGCAGATGAAAAAAAGGGTGTTCCCCAGCCGGCCGATGCGTGCCGCTGTTTCATAAGCCTTACAAATATGCCCATCAGTAACCCTACCCTCATCAGGAGCCACTATCAGTGCTGCAATGGAGGGCTCGATGGGGGGGGCATGTGGTGGAGACCAGCCACAGCAGCGTCCTCCATCGCCGTCAGAGCACGGTCATCAGCCGGCTGTGACATCTCTCCAGCATGAGTGCAGCTCCCTCAAAAAACTCCGACAAAGACGGAATGTGAATTCCACCGGAGAAGGATTGCGCCTGTGGAAGGCGCTAGAGGCCACCTCCGCACGCGGTGCATTCGGCTGCAAGTGTGCCAGGGCAGTGCGGATAATGCTCTGCACGGAGGAACAAACCGTCCCCTCCCGAGAGCTCTGGGCAGATGAGTGCGAGGAGAACCCCGAGCGCTGTGAGGCCGGGTCCCCTGATGACACGTTGAAGTGGCTTGCCGAGGCTGCAATGGAGATGGCGTCCTCCGGCAGCGGCGGTGGCGACCCCAGAGCAAACTCTGGCATGGCAGGTTCCACCTGGCCAGTACCAGGTTGCAGATTGAGGAGGGGCGCCGTCATCTGCTCCATGTCGGCAGCCAAGCGATCTACCTTCGAGGAGAGCTGGCTCGTCATCCGCCGTCGTTTGGGGGCCCCCACCACTCTCTTTGCCGATCGCTTCAGAGAAGACCCCGGCTGAGATGAGGGGAGGCTGGCCAACGGCCCCGCTGCTCAGGGCCGAGGCACGACACGCAGAGGTCCTGGTCATCCGCAGGGTCCAGGGCGGCCATGCACCCTGGGCATGAACGCTCCATCACAGCGACCGGTGGGAGAGGGAGGGGACACGCTGCCGTCGCCACGGATGTGCTGGCAGGAGAGAGGAGCGGACACGCTGCCGTTCACACGAATGTGTCGGTGGGAGCGGTCACGCTGCCGTCACCACGGATGTGCCGGTGGGAGAGGGGAGCGGACGCGCTGCAGTCACCACGTAGGTGTCGGTGGGAGAGGGGAGCGGAAACGCTGCCGTCACCACAGCGAGCACGCTGCCGTCACCACCAATATGCCGGTGGGAGAGGGGAGCGGCCACGCTACCGTCAGCACGGATGTGCTGGTAGGAGAGACGAGCGGACACGCTGCCGTCCACACGATTGTGTCGGTGGGAGCGGTCACGCTGCCGTCCACACGAATGTGTCGGTGGGAGAGGGGAGCGGTCACGCTGCCGTCACCACGGATGTGCCGGTGGGAGAGGGAGCGGACGAGCTGCCATCACCACGTAGGTGTCAGTGGGAGAGGGGAGCGGAAACGCTGCCGTCACCACAGCGAGCACGCTGCCGTCACCGCCAATATACAGGCGGGAGAGGGGAGGGCCACGCTACAGTCAACACAGGTGTGTCAGTGGGAGAGGGGAGCGGAAACGCTGCCGTCACCACAGCGAGCACGCTGCCGTCACCGCCAATATGCAGGCGGGAGAGGGGAGGGCCACGCTGCCGTCACCACGGCTATGAGAAAAGGCAAAAATAGGCGTCTTCACTCAAAAAGAAGAGAACAATCCTCTCTCGTTTCTTTCCTTTTTTTTTCTTTTTTTCAAAAGAAAAAAATAATCTGCAAGGAAAAAATAATGTTGTCACATTAATAAAGTGGGAGAGGGAGCGAAACGCTGCCGTCACCACAAATGAGCCGGTGGGAGAGGGGCGTGGCCTTCACCACGGCTGTAAGAAAGACCAAAAAAGGTGTTTGTATTGTTTTTTCAAAAGAAAAAAATAATCCTTTTCTGTCTTCTTTTTTTCCTTTTTTTTTTTTTTTCAAAAGAAAAAAATAATCTGCAAGGAAAAAATAATGTCACATTAATAAAGTGGGAGAGGGAGCGAAACGCTGCCGTCACCACAAATGAGCCGGTGGGAGAGGGGCGTGGCCTTCACCACGGCTGTAAGAAAGACCAAAAAAGGTGTTTGTATTGTTTTTTCCAAAGAAAAAAATAATCCCTTTCTGTCTTCTTTTTTTTTTTTTTTTTCAGCAGAAAAAATAACTGCACAGAATGTTCAGGTGTCGGGCGCAGCCAACAGCTTACCTTCTGTCAGCTGGGCCAGGGGGGCGGGGCGGGGAGACGCCGCCGCCGCCGCAACGAACACCAATAAATACCAATAAATACCGCGCGGCCACAGCCTCTCGGAGGACGACAGAGATCGTTACTCCTACCTTACGGCACGAAGCTGCACGGGGGCCGGCGGTTTTAGGGAGGAAAGGAAGAAGCTTTCACAAAGCTCCTATTTCCGTCCTGTACTTCAGACGCGCGATGCGAGAAGAAATAAGGAGCCGATCCCATGCTGACGCCGGAAGATATACCCTTCCGGGGGTCATGCAGGGGTCACGGGTGACGTGACATTGTTGGTATTGTACTCGACATGCGCATGCGCGAGGGAAGATATCCAGTGCTTACAGCACCGCCTGGCGGTCAGTAGGGACGAAATAGAACATCGGCTCTTTTAAACCGGTTCAGCCTGCAGGCAAAAGTGTCCCAAATCTGATTTTTTTTTGGGTCAAGTGACCTGATCCGACTTCCTCAGGATTAGTGTGAACAATCACTTCCATATGTGGTCCTGAATCAAACCCAGGACTGATCTTTTTCAATGTGGCCGCAGTGTGAACAGCAAAGGTGGATTTAATGCAAAATTTACGTCAATTTTCTTTCTCTTCATTCCTCTCCTCCTCAGAACCTGCGCATTAATGTTACGGCTGCCATTACTTGAAACATTTGGCAATAAAAGCAAAAAAACACTCACTTCCTCCATAACCTCCCCAACCGGAGTGCAACGGCTGCTGCGTCTGACCTATTTGTTATTGTTCTTCTGCGCATGCGGGTCAGGTCTAAACACATCCCAGTGGAATCTAACAAAGGCCACATTTGAAAAGTAATTTGAACAATTTATTCGAGGAGTTTTTTGTTTTTTTCATCGGTATTGTCTTGTTTTTGTCGTATTTCTACTCTTATTGTTGTGTTTTATTGGTGTTATTATTGATGTTGTAAGAGCCATTAGTGTTGGGTTTGAATGATTTATGTTTGGATATGTTTTGTTTTGCCTCCTACCACTTGGGGGAGTGGTGCCACTCTCCACTTTTGTGAAGGTCAAAGGTTATATAATTAAGGTGATGAATGAACTCAGGTGTTGCTGAGTAGGAAGCAAACAGTTATTTCACCGTGTGGTATTGTAAATGAAGAGAAAGGATTTGTATGTGTTTTGGAGGAAAGAATTGAAAAGCAGAACTGAACAGCGTGGACAAATTTTGTTAAATTGCAAACAAAGTTACTCAATGGAAACAGTTTTGGACATTTGCATTTATTGCATGAGTCACAACAAGTAAAACCAGCAACTGGTGGTGACTTTTTTGTTATGCAAAAAGGGAAACTACAGATGTTTTATTTTTTGTGAAGCACCTTGTGACATTCCGTTGTCTGTGAAAAGTGCTATATAAATAAACTTTAGTTACTACCTTACTTACTAAACTATCCTAAGTGCGCGTTAAGACCTGCAGTGTGAACTTAGATCGGTACACAGTTGACCAGCGCAACGCTGACGTCATGCGGCCGCTCCTTAACCTGACATGGGAATGAGTCTGGAAAACCGGTTGGGCAAAGGAGAGTTTTTGTTCATTGTCAAAGATGTGTTCACACGCCAAGTGTAAACAGAGTCACGTGGTTCCTTACAAGAGACTGATTAAATGAACTGCATTTTCTACGCAGGAAATGTGTAAAATTGGTCAGTTATCGGACCACGATAGGTAGGTTAAAGAAACCAGCTCACTCCCAACTCTAGTCTGGGTCAGAAAGCTGGATGAGGCCTGATTTAACTTATCCATGACCACAGTTCAGTCCCAGCACAAGTCCTGACATGTTTTAGCTCTTGAGATGCTTTACTCCTCTAAACAAAGTCAAGTAAAAACATAAAGAAACAGTTTAACATCATGGAAAAAAGTTGATTTATTGTCTTTAGCTCCTCCTCTTCTTTGACAAGCCTTTAATCATTTCTATTCTTGCACAAATTATTCAAATCGGGAGGGGGTTTGGGCAGCACCTGGCTGTGTGTATTTTTATTATTTTTTGTAATATTTATTTTATCAACTACCTCTTCCAAGACCCAGATACCCCTGATATCCATACCCACACACACACACACACACACACACACACACACACACACACACACACACACACACACACACACACACACACACACAAATCCCTTCCTATCGTGTATCTCCGATTGTTCTTTTACTCTTCTCTTTACAACTTGGTTAGTTAGTTATTATGTTTGATAACAATCACAAATGAATCTTAAAATACATTTAAAACATTTTAAAAAGAAAATGAAGCAAATTCAATAAAAAAACTAAGAAAATTAAGTGAAACAACGACATGAGACTGTAATTTCAGATCTGAAAAATGATCAAAAATTGATCAAAAAATCTCTTCAATTAAGTGTTTAATGTATTCAAATATAACAAATATAAGACTATAGATAGATAGGTAGATACCAGACTTGTTGAATGAACCGCGTTTGACAAAGAAAACCAGGATAAAGAAGAGGTGATGTTATCCTCCCACTTGACAGCAGGGGGCGCTGTTGCGCAGGTGATTCATGAAAGTGAGCTGAAGTACTCAAGTTTTTGGTTTTGAGCATTTTAGTATAGCTTAAAAGTTAAGCTTTTAAGACACTTTTTTGAATGCCTACACAAATAATTTACAAGAATATAATGAATTGATATCTTTTATAAATAGTTTTACATAAATCTTTAAAACAAACGGTTCTGTTTCCAAACAGGTCTTAAATGTGCTTCACTAAAATAAACATAAAAAGTGAAGTGAATCATCTCCTAAATCTCTAGCCACATATTTAAAAACGTGTAAAATCACACAAAACACTGCAATGGAATATGAATAGAAAACAAATCTTTATTTACAGTTTCATACTGAACACAAAATATAAATGATACGTAAAACGTGAATGAAATGAACGTCAGTAACAGAAATCAATAAGAAACACTATTCATCATCGTAACATGAAACATCAGCAGATCAGACGGTTTTTTCCGGGTGTGGCCAACGTTTCTCCTCGTGGCGGTAACTCATCACGAGAACGTTGTCTGTCATCCCAACGTCGCAGTTTTCCTGGAGCACAAAAGTCTTTTCTCAGTCTCTAACGCTCCCGTCCTCCTCAGACGTAGTCCTTGGGTGCAGATGAACGCGGGGCCGAGTATTTGGCGGAAAAGTTATCCTTGGGGGGGCAGTTGGCGCAGAGCAGGCCGCCGCCCAGGATGAGCAGGGCGGACGCCCCCCAGCCGATGAAGAGCGCCGCTCCCAGCTCGTCCTTCTGGGAGCTGACCAGCATGGGGTTGTAGAAGTCCCTGACCACGGAGTGGGCCGTCCAGCACACGGGCACCAGGCACAGCACGCCGGCGATGATGAACATCACCCCGCCCGCGATGCACACCTTGGCCTTGGACGCCTCGTCCTCCACGCAGTTGGTGCACTTGCCCCCGGCGACGGCCAGCAGCATGGCCATGAGCCCCACCAGGATGGCGACGATGGTCAGGGCGCGGGCCGCCTGCAGGTCCTGCGACAGCGCCAGCATGGAGTCGTACACCTTGCACTGCATCTGGCCCGTGCTCTGCACCACGCAGGTCATCCAGATGCCCTCCCACGTGGTCTGGGCCGTGACGATGTTCTGGCCGATGAAGGCCGTCACCCTCCACTGGGGGATGGCGCAGGCCACGATAACCCCGATCCAGCCGATGATGGACAGGGCGATGCCCAGGATCTGCATTCCAGCCGACACCATGTCTCGTTTGTTCTCTCACTTGTCCGTAAAGTAGGTTCAGAAGTCTTGAAAGTCTTTGCAGGGAAAATCCTGGAGAGTAAGTGCCTGTGTCCCGCACGGCGCGGGTCCTTTATACGCTGGGACCCGGGAGGGGCTTGACTCATGTTGACTGACAGTCACTCATGGGGCGTGACGCTGTTTCTGCTGCCCCCCCCCCCACTCCCAGCCCGGGACGTGTGTCATCATGTCGGCATTTGTCTCCCAAAGGTGATCACGACAGGTGGAAACATGAGTCACGCACCTCCAGTTTGTTATCAGAGAAATAAATTAATGGAGTTAATGAACAACACGCCCTTGAAATGATGCTTTAGGCCGTGTGGCAACATTTCTGTTTCTGGTTCTGCTTTCCGTTGGGGGTTGTCATAGCAACATCTCCAACCAGCCTGCAGACTTTTGAATGAATTTCATGGACAAATCAAAAGATTTCGTTTTTTTTCCAGTTTTAGAGTTGAATTTTTGGTCTTATTTTCAGTTTGAGGAAAAACAGACAAGCGTACATTCTTGTTAAAATTTCCTCTGAACAACCTGGTAAAGATTTGCAGGTAAACCCTGGACCCTCGGATCCCCCACAGCTCACACTTCCAGTCACACAGATGCAACAAACTCAAACAGGCATGAAAAACTGGGACCTCAGGTTCATTTTTCCGTCACCATTTCCATCTCAACCCTTCAGCCCTTTCTGAGGAGCAGCATGCAAGAACAGAAGAGTGGCTGACCTTGTGGGGATCGGCGGGGCCTCGGAGGCTGCAGGACGGTTGCAGGAGGCAGGAACAGCCTGTCCCGGGACAGGACGACGAGCACTTCTCCGGTCCTGGGTCTCTCCTCCGCGGCAGCGAGGGGACATCAGCGGAGAGGGACGCCGGGGAAATGGCGAAGAGCGTGGCGAGGGATTCCAGTTGTGAGGCTGCTGCACCGAGGGGGAACAGAGGACGAGGGCAGGGAGAGGATCAGATCCTTCAGGAAATGAATGGAGGCAGTGTTTAGGGGCCAGAACTACCATTGGGACTATAATACCTCTATTTTATCCCAGGCAGGATCATTAAGGGAGTTGGGTTCCACGTATAAGGAGGCAGATAAGGAGGAATTTTCACAATTAAGGCTTTGAGGAGAGATGGTTTCAGGTAGAGATGGTCCTGGTGTAGGATTCCCTTTAGCTGGAACAATCACCGGCTGCACAAACACAAATACAGGACTGTCTCAGAAAATTTGAATATTGTGATTTTCTGTAATGCAATTACAAAAACAAAAATGTCATACTGAAATATTGCAAGCCTTTTATTATTTTAATATTGCTGATCATGGCTTACAGCTTAAGAAAACTCAAATATCATATCTCAAAAAAGAATATTCTGGGAATCTTAATCTTAAACTGTAAGCCATAATCAGCAATATCAAAATAATAAAAGGCTTGCAATATTTCAGTTGATTTGTAATGAATCCAGAATGTATGACATTTTTGTTTTTTTAATTGCATTACAGAAAATGAAGAACTTTATCACAATATTCAAATTTTCTGAGACAGTCATCTATATGCATGCATTAAAGTGAAATGTAAGAAATTAGAGTGAAAAATGAGGTCATACAGCCAGTTGTGTGAAACTAACTGTGTTTATTTTACAGTGCTGCTTTAGAACATTCACGTAAAGTAAAAGTCGTGCTGGTTTTTTTTCCCCCCACAGGTGCAGTCTCACTAAAAAGACACAGGGCAAAGTACATGGAGAGCCTCGGCTCTGGGCGTCGTGGGAAAACGCTCGAGGGGAGTGAAGTGACAAGTGTAAGCAGGCAAATAGGAGACAAGCCCAGACTTCAGCACAACGGTCGGATCTGGCTTGCAGTCAGGCCGGCCGGCCCGATTGAGGTGTTATGCAAATCTGGGAAGAGTCAAGAGAAACCTGAAATGTAGAAAAACAACAAGGTGCAGCGTTTAAATGTGGATTTAAATTCACTCAAACCAACATCTTATTGAATGAATGAATGAATGAATGGTTTATTTCGGTTACATTACATTATATGCAACTGACAAAACATTATCATACATATTTACACTAATCAGTTTCACACAATACACAATAACACACAAACTCTGTGCAACCGAAAAAGGAATAGGCTGAAGGCAAAAGATAACCCAGTTTATCAGTAATACAAAAGAAAAGAAAGAAAAGAAAATTTACTCTAAATCGCTCTGCATAATCCAATTATATTCAAATCATTTTGCATTGTAATCCTTAATTATTTTGTCTTTCAATTTTTTTTTAAAACTAAACAGATATCTACATAACAAAAAAGAAAAACAAAAAAGAAAGTCTAGAGTGCTCAGAAGGTTCATCTAAATTGTGTGACGAAGGTGCTCTTTGGTGGGAAAAATGATGTCAAAAAAAGAAGAAAAATCCAAGGCACTCTTCTTCAAATATAAAAAGCCTTAGGCTGTAACCCACTTTTTCTTCTATCTAATCTTTCTACATGAAATAGCCATTTCAAATAAAGGCTTTTTATATTTGAAGAAGAGTGCCTTGGATTTTTCTTCTTTTTAGATATCTACATAATTTCAGTTAATCACAAAGTCCATTCTATAATTTGACTTTGTTATTATTAAAGTTCCACTTTTGTTCGTCTCTACAGTAAACAAGGTGAAGACTATTTTTAACAGATATAAACATCTCAGCTCAGATGACAGAGTTTTCCATCCAGTGACGGGGGTTAAGTATCACCTGTGTGATGTCATCAACACACGCCGTCACAGTTTCAGTGGGTTATTTATACACGGAAGAAGTCCCTGTGGGCTCCTCCGCTGAGTAATACCTGTGTGGGCATGACATCATCACCCCAACCAGAACTTTACCAACGTCTGCAGTCGGACTGATGGCTCTCAGAGATGTTATTTACATGATCCTCACATAGAACAATAAAAAGCCCTGGAGCTGAAATGGGGATGGATATGAGCAATTTTGTGGGGAAATAGGAAGTGAAAAGTGCTGTTCTTCCCTAAGAACACTCTGTTCAGCTTTTGTGGTCATCTTTCTGTAAATGACACAAAAACAACTCCAGGCGTAGGCGGGATTAAGCCATTAAAACTCGTCGTGGGTTAAAGAAACGTGTTGTGAAATTACACCAACCTGCATCGGCCTCTGGGAACCGGTGGGACCGGCTCGCTCTCCCTCTACAGGTGCTTTGCATGTTTCCACATGTTTCCTTGCAGGTTACACTCCTGCACCTGCAGGAATTATATGAACTCTTCCAATGATTAATAGTTCTGCAAAGACAAAGCTCTGCAGACAAACGTAAAGCTTTAGTTTGAGCAGAGCAAACAAATTCATGACTGAAAAAAGCCAAACATAACTGACTGTGACCGGAGATGGTAAATACAGCGTCATATTCTGGGGTTCGGACTTGTGTTTGTTTCGGATTAACAAGTAACAAGATAAAAACTGCAAATAAAGGCCTAACCGGTCAGTAAAACAATAATTATGACCATCAGGGACTGCTGGGGTGACCGATTGGGAGCGTCATGTGGAGAGTTGTAAAGAAAAGATTAACAAGTGTGGAGGTGCTTGATGTGACGGCCCAAACCATGAGCCCTCCGCCGCCGTGCTTGAGACACTGAAACAACAGATCATTGCATAAACCTTTTAAAAACTTCTTATTTCAAAAGACTTTCACTTTCCTCAATCAAAGTTTGAAACATCTATCTATCCCTCCCCACTGGTGAACATCATCAAAACAGTAAATAAACTTTATATATCTTTTCTTTTTTAACATCAGTAGAAACAAAAAAAACAAACAAAAAAACGTTCCTCATTTTGGTTGCAGCCATTAAAAACACAACAAAAAAAGGAATCTAAATAGAGTGATGCAAATGTTTCATCAGGGCGTGGTTTTTCCAGTAACAGGTAAGAAGTGAATTGTTGTGTAATTTGTCCAGTTTCATTTTGGCCCGAGATGCTGTGGACCAGTTCAGCCTTTACTCACACAAAACAACAACTTTACACAACACAACCTGAATGCAGGCCTTAAAAGGTATTAACGAGTCTCAAGTCGAGCCAAGATACCAAAGTGTGCATGTTAGTTTCTGTCAGAGTCTTGGTGTTGTACGTGCTCGTGCACTAGTCAGGGTTGAATGAGTCAGCAGATACTGTATGTCGACCTACCCAGCTGTGTTAACTGTGTATTTCCAGAGTCATGTGACCATACTTTCAGGTACCGTTCATCATTTCAGTGAAACTGTGAAAAAAGACGTGCAACAAAAAGAAATTAAAGCTGCAAGCAGCGATGAACGGGCCCTCGCACTCATGGCCACCGCCCCCCATAAGCATATCAGAAATGACACCACCCACGACTCTCTATGTCAAACCATTCAAAAGTTATCGACCAATCAGAAGAAGGGGCGGGGCTAATTTGCACCAATTATGGTCAAGGACTCAAAACCATGTCCGATGACACCACCCACGAGTCTTTATGTCAAACCATTCAAAAGTTATTTCAGAAAATCGGAAGTATCACATATCGACCAATCAGAAGAAGGGGCGTGGCTAATTAAATGCCAATGAAGGTCAAGTACTCAAAAGCGAGTCCGATGACACCACCCACAAGTCTTTATATCAAACCATTAAAAAGTTAAGGCAGAGAAAAGTTTTTTAGGGGACGCTGTTGAGCCATCTTCCTGTTCGGTTTCGGCCATGGTGCCAAGAGACTTTTCTTTAAGTTGTGCCATGATACAGGTGTGTACCGATCTTCGTGCATGTACATCAAACCGTATTGTGGGGCTTGAGGCACAAAGTTTTCCGGGGGGCGCTGTTGAGCCATTTTGCCACCCCCATTAATGAAAACCATGAAATATCACATTTTTCGCCAGGCCTGGCTTGCATGCAAAATTTGGCGACTTTTGGGGCACGTTTAGGGGGGAAAAAAATCCCTCATTTCGTCAGAAGAAAGAAAGAATAACGACAAATAAAAATTCCTACAGATACAATAGGGCCTTCGCACTGTTAGTGCTCGGGCCCTAATAAGTGCCAGTTTAAAACCATGTTCATCATTTTGTTGAATGTTGGCCTGAATTGGTTATAAGGCCATTTTTATTTGTTTATTTTTTTCCAAAAAAGCACCGATGGGGCAAGTTGAGTCAAAAGTTTAGGGACAAATAGAGCCAGAATAACTGGTACTGAAATGTCCACATTTTATATGTTGCATCACAGGTTGGATTAGCAAATATCATATTTAAGATTGATAAAATAAGCTTTATTGTCCCAAAGGAAACTTGTTTTGGATTTGAAAAGTGGTAAATACAGCTGCAGTTACACGGAGAAACCCACACTGGACCGTCATCAAAGATGAAACATTTCAACAACCACTTTAGTCCACTGTAGTCCACTGTAGTCCTGCTGTAGTACCAGTATAGTCCCACCGTAGTCCCACTGTAGTCCCACTTTAGTCCTAATGTAGTCCAACTTTAGTCCCACAGTAGTCCAACTTTATTCCCACTGTAGTCCCACTTTGGTCCGAATGTAGTCCAACTTTAGTCCCAATTTAATCCCACTTTAGTCCAGTTTTAGTCCCACTGTAGTCCCACTTTGGTCCGAATGTAGTCCAACTTTAGTCCCAATTTAATCCCACTTTAGTCCAGTTTTAGTCCAGCTTTAGTCCCGCTGTAGTCCCAATTTAATCCCACTTTAGTTCACTGTAGTCCCACTTTGGTCCTAATGTAGTCAAACTTTAGTCCCACTGTAGTCCCATTGTAGTCCCATTGTAGTCCTGCTGTAGTCACAATTTAATCTCACTTTATTCCACTGTAGTCCCACTTTATTCCCACTGTAATCCCACTTTGGTCCTAATGTAGTCCCATTGTAGTCACACTGTAGTCCCACTTTAGTCCCACTTTAGTCCCACTATAGTCCCACTCTAGTCCCACTCTAGTCCCACTTTAGTCCCACTTTAGTCCCACTCTAGTCCCACTTTAGTCCCACTTTAGTCCCACTCTAGTCCCACTTTAGTCCCACTATAGTCCCACTATAGTCCCACTTTAGTCCCACTCTAGTCCCACTCTAGTCCCACTTTAGTCCCACTTTAGTCCCACTTTAGTCCCACTCTAGTCCCACTTTAGTCCCACTCTAGTCCCACTCTAGTCCCACTTTAGTCCCACTTTAGTCCCACTTTAGTCCCACTTTAGTCCCACTCTAGTCCCACTTTAGTCCCACTATAGTCCCACTATAGTCCCACTTTAGTCCCACTCTAGTCCCACTCTAGTCCCACTTTAGTCCCACTCTAGTCCCACTTTAGTCCCACTTTAGTCCCACTCTAGTCCCACTTTAGTCCCACTTTAGTCCCACTATAGTCCCACTTCAGTCCCACTATAGTCCCACTTTAGTCCCACTTTAGTCCCACTGTAGTCCCACTTTAGTCCCACTATAGTCCCACTATAGTCCCACTTTAGTCCCACTCTAGTCCCACTCTAGTCCCACTTTAGTCCCACTTTAGTCCTACTCTAGTCCCACTTTAGTCCCACTTTAGTCCCACTATAGTCCCACTTCAGTCCCACTATAGTCCCACTTTAGTCCCACTGTAGTCCCATTGTAGTCACGCTGTAGTCCCACTATAGTCCCACTTTAGTCCCACTATAGTCCCATTGTAGTCACGCTGTAGTCCCACTATAGTCCCACTTTAGTCCCACTATAGTCCCACTATAGTCCCACTTTAGTCCCACTGTAGTCCCGCTGTAGTCCCGCTTCAGTACCACGGTGGTACTACCACCTAATTTTGAAATCACGATAAACTTCCCACAGAGTGACGTGATGAGAAGGCTACTAAACTTCCAAATCTCAGAGTTTGAAAGCGAGTAGCTTCTACAAGATCTTGGAGTTACTGGAGATACTGGAGGACACTGGTCTGTATCTCTGAGATTTGTGCAGCTGCAGACTTCAGCTCCAATGTGCAACAGATATAAATACTTCTTTAAACCCTACCACTTTGGAGTGGAGGTCACATGCTTCTAGTCTCCAGCGGAGCTCCACTTTCTCCACAGTCCAGTCAGAGCCTTTACAGATTTGTTGCAATTGAACCTTAAATAATCTTCAAATTGTTGTCGTTGTTTTGTTGGTAAAGTCTCAAAAGTGGATAAAGACTTGTTTGGTTCCAATATGACAGCTTTCATTTGGGGCTCATTTCCTTCTCTCATCAGACTTAAATCTCTTAATCACAATAATTATTAGTTTCAGAGACATTTATTCATTCTAATTCAATGTTAGGGTGGAGAAAGAAACTCTTCAGTCAGTTTGTTTCCAAGAAGGTTTCAACACCGGATGTCAGTGGTGACGCCACCACTGGAGACTGGAGACTTAATAAGATGGTGAGGAAACCAGTTCTGTGGTGGGACTGGACCTGGACCTGGACCTGGACCTGGACCTGGACCTGGACCTGGACCTGGACCTGGACCTGGACCTGGACCTGGACCTGGACCTGGACCTGGACCTGGACCTGGACCTGGACAGCCTGGAGGTGGAGGCTGATAAGATCTGTTCAATCCTGGTCTCACCCTCTGTACAATGAGCTGTGGCTGATGAGAGGCTCATTCAGCCAGCGGATTATTCCACTCAGGTCCACCCAAGTCCAGCCAGGTCCACTCAGGTCCACCCAGATCCTCTCCCTGCCCTGGATGGACGTTTACTTTTTCTTTTCTTTTCTTTTGTCCGTCAACTCTGTTGCTGTGTGTTTGTATATTTTTGTATTTTTTATCTTTATTTATTTTCATTGTTTTCTATTCGGTTGTATGCTGCTGTGAAACTGGAATTCCCCCCTGCAGGATCAATAAATTATATATTTATCTTTTAATAAGAACAAACTATTAATTTCAACCCCATTTCATTAGTTGTTGTTGTTTAGTTTAACTTTTCATTTCATTTCATTTATTCTTTATTTCATTAATTGATTAAAATGAAATAACAATTTAATATAAACACAAACGTTTCTAAATTCTGAATGAAAGGGAGCCAAAAAGAAGAAGAATCTTATTTAATCTGTCCCTTTACCCTTGGGTAAAGAAACTTGGCTTGGCTTTAAGACATTGAATACAATTTGTTGTAAAGTGAATAAAGTAAGATTAGCACTCACTTAAAGTTATTCTATGCAACTTCCTAGAGCTAGCAAGAATTTTGAAAGAGGCACCTCTAAGCCCCGCCCATTCGGTCCGAATGATACGGATTGGTCCAGGTCCAGGAAGGGAAAGAACCAATCAGATGTCTTCATTTTAAACCACGCCCCCCCGCCCTGTCCCATGCGCGCACTCGCTTCCAGCCCCCCGTGTCCACTTCCCACGGGTCCTCCTGGGCTCACAGTGTCCCAGTGTAACCCCCCACCCTCCCCTCTGCCACGGAGCCCAGTAGTTATTTCCAGAGCGGCTCGGTCCCGCTGTGTGTGTGAGAGCGGGGAACAGAGACGTTAGACCGGGCTGCTGTTGCAGGACTCTCTGCCCAGCAGCAGCCCGCGGGGACACGTGAACAGCCGCAGCCGTGAACAGCCGCTCCGGCTCGGAAGCTGTATGGGGTCCGTGGGGATGGAGGCGTCTCCATCACGGCGAGAGCGGAGAGCGCCGGTGCACGGCACGGCAGCCGTTGCCACAGCCACAGCTACGCCGTAGCCTACGCCGTAGGGTACGCCGTAGGCTACGGCGTAGCCGTGGCTCTAAAGCCTGCACGGCACCGCAGCGCTCCGCCAGCCGCGCCGGCGCTCTCCGGGATGGAGACGCCGGTGGGCAGGATGCACGTTTAGGTGGGCACAGCCCCCCCCTGCCCCCCCTAAAGCCTTGCTTACAGGTGAATGAGACATGGGGTAGTTTTGCTGTAAATGTGCTGTCCAAAATGTGTAATAATCGTATGCGCGTTCGTGTTTGTGGGGGCGTGGCTTTGGACGGAGTGCTCGTGGGTGGGGGCGGGGCTTAGAGGAAGCGCCACTTTCAAATCTTGCTAGCTCTAGGAAGTTGCATAGAATAACTTTAAGTTTGACATTTGATTATAAAACAAGTAAACTATTATTTTATATTCAGATTTATGCACTGAATCTGATCAATCTGTCTATGATTATGCACAGGAACACTTCTTTGGGGGGAAGGACCTGCTTTCCCTTCCTTCTCTCTCTCTGAAATATGAATATGTTTCATGAAGGGTTTTTTATGATAACATTCACTTCATTCTTGTGTTTCCCTCTTCAGATCTGCGCGCTGAGCCTCAGAGGCGGCGGTTGGGTTGACGGAACAGGACGTGTTTTTCCTTGGAAGCGGCACCTCCCTAATTCCTGGCCTCCTGGTACAGGTGTTATCTGCAAACCAACAGCACAGCACTTCTGTGCCAGGCCCACGCGCCAGCGCGCACGCAGATAAAAGGGAGCGACCCAAGTGCACCAAACCGGCTCCTCGTAAAATGTGCATCGACGGTATTAAGGATATAAATAGTTGTTGAGATACTTATGAAATGATTGTGTCTGATTTCTTTCTGTCCCATTTTTTTCTTTTTTATGCACTGGAAAAACTAATTTTTTAAGAAAGTACAAAAATAACTATTTTGCTGGTTTTAAGACTGTTTTAAGACAAGAAATATTAGTACTTCACCATACGAATTGTTACAGATTACTTTTGTAATACTGTATTTGACCCGGTCTTTGTACGTTTTGACCGTATAGAAACATAATTCTTGCCATTGTAAGAATGAGATGAACCTGCTGAACTCTACTGCCCTTACTTTTTAACAAATTGTGCTTTTTATTATTTTACCTCTTCTCATCATTTTATTTGTTATTTAATTGTGTCTTGCTGCTTTTAATGTTGATGTAAAGCACTTTGAATTACCTTGTGTTGAATTTTGCATTACAAATAAACTTGCCTTGCCTTGCCTTTTTTATGCACTGCAAAAACTCATTTTTAAGAAAGTTAAAAAAAATAACAATTTTGCTAGTTTTAAGACTTCAAGTCAAGAAATCTTTCCTACCCCAATGGCAAAGAAATTTTTTTTAAATAAGACGGTTCTGACAGGATTCATGAACTATTAGGCTTCTACTTACTGCAGATATTATAGGGATACTCTTATTCAGAGGCATTTGCACGCACACTTGAGTTTATCGTTTATTCTTAACCAGATAAAAGCAACCTGCCGTTAAACCAGAGTTTTAGAGGGCTACGTTCTCGATGATGAAGCCGCTGTGGGGGTTTTCCCTGTGTTTGTGTGCACATGTGTGCACATACGGGTCTGAACTCTCAGGCCGGCTCCCGACCCAACGTGACCTCTGTTAATTAGTGCAAAGCCTTTAATGACAAAGAGGCCACTTGTTGAGCAACCTCAGCGGCCATTTCAACCATCAGATTGTTAGGCCTGACTTGGCCGGGGAAGATGATCAGACACAAAGGAGCATTTACCGAAGGGCCTTAGTTACACACAACCCGCCATTAAGTGTATTTAAAGTTTAACGTGTAATGTCCTGTAGGAGTTCAGAGTATCATCTCTGCCTGCAACGTAAAGGCCGGGTGTGAAATGCTGGGAAAACCAGAAAGAGTCCGGGGGAAAGTAAGAACCACCGCCTTCCTTCAGCCCCGCCCCCAAAGCCACGCCTGCAAAACACAGTCCAATGACTCTGCTGGGTCTAGCACGCTGATTGGACGGGGTTTTCCAAGTCCTGTCACATCCAGAAGGGTTCACGTCTTTTGTTTAAACATTTCTCTCAAAGCTGATCATCAAAAAAAACAAAAAACAGATGAACTCTTCTGTCGTGATGATCTCATTCAGCCGACGATCCTTTTACTTCAAGTGTCGAACGACTGGACCACAATAGTTGAGGATATACGTCACATTGAAAAACTGACCTTCTCCTTAAGATTACAGGCTGGGCAGTATATAAAATACTGGAAAAGGTGGACTTTATAATGTGTGGAATGTAACTCATTGATTGTGTGAATGTAAAATGCTGTTTCTTTGGGGCTTTTCTTTATTTTTATTAATGTATTCCCTAAGTCAACCTGTCTGTCTGATATATATATATATATATATATATATATATATATATATATATATATATATATATATATATATATATATATATATATATATATTATTATTATTTTTTTTCTCTCATTTTTTACTTCCTTTATTGTTGGAAAAAACTTTAAATCACCAATAAAAAGAAAGTTGCAAAGAAAAGAAGTGTCGTATGTCACAAGTGCACGGTGACACGCAGATTTGTCTCCCATAAATAACATAAATACATAAATATGCATCAATTATAAGCACAAATGTCATCTGCAACCTGAAAAAACCCTCTCCGAGAGAAGACCACAGTTTCAGGAAGACAGTAGGAGCTTTGGTTCGTGTGGTTTTGTCATGTTAAACCCGCCCGATGGACTTCTGTGTCAGACTTATATCTTAAGTTTGACCGTTAGCGCGAGGGCCCCTGAAGCTGACTCCACCTTCAATGGTCTAAGCTGTATAAAGAAGGTACAATCTGTTTCTCCCTCTCTTTTTTTCTCCTCTCACAAAGTCTTATATACGCAGGACTCGGAGATCCGATATCGCCTTCGCCTCTGGAGGGCTGAGCCTTCGGACACAGAAGCCCTTTTAGCCAGCGAGCCGCTGCAGAGGCTGCTGCCGCCGGACCATGTACTCGTCCGGCCTGGAGGTCCTGGGGATGATCCTGGCCGTGGCGGGCTGGCTGGGCGTGATGGCGGCCTGCGGCCTGCCCATGTGGAGGGTGACGGCCTACGTGGGCCAGAACATCGTCATCTCGCAGGTGATCTGGGAGGGCCTGTGGATGAACTGCTCGGTGCAGAGCACGGGCCAGATGCACTGCAAGGTGCACGACTCCATGCTGGGGCTGCAGGCGGACCTGCAGGCGGCGCGCGCCCTGGTCATCGTCTCCCTGGTGCTGTGCGTCGTGGGCATCGGCCTGGCGGTGGCGGGGGCCAAGTGCACCAACTGCAGCCGGGACGAGAGCAGCAAGCCCCGGCTGGCGGTGGCGGCCGGCGTGACCTTCATCGCGGCCGGGCTGCTGCTGCTGGTGGCCGTGTCCTGGACGGCCCACGCCATCGTCCTGGACTTCTACGACCCGCTGCTGGAGCAGACGGCCAAGCGGGAGTTTGGGAATGCGCTGTACTTCGGGTGGGCCGCCTCCTGTTTGCTGGTTCTAGGTGGGGGGCTGCTCTGCTGCTCCTGCCCATCCAGATCTGCAGGATTCGGCGGTGGCGGCGGCGGCGGTGGCTATGCACCTCCCAGGATGAGCTACTCTGCAGCCAAAACCGCGTCAGTCAACGGCTACACCAGAAGAGACTACGTGTGAACATTTGTGGGCTGCAGGTGGATGTGTGCTGTCGTGTTTTTGTCTTGAAATGATGTACAACCTTTATTTCGGTAAATGAAATGCTTCCCTCAAAACACTGATGAAAATGTGGTTAATCCTCACAATTAATCTCACATTAAAGCCGGTTTCAGGCATTTTTCCTGGTGAAGATTCCTCTGATAATTCTGTCATTTTCGTGCCTCCACGTTCTTCCGTGAGCGGCGAGACACTGACCAGTGAGCCTGGAAAAAAGAGGGGGGGATTTTATTTCAGCGAAGGAAACAATGCATGGCTTGTTTCCGCAGAGAACCTCGCGCTTCCCTCTCATTGTTACCTGTCCTTCATTGAAACTGAGTCAGAGATAAAAAGGCCTTCGGCTGCACGGGGACGTAATTTGCAGTGTAACCGAGTCCAGACTGAAACACAAAGACTCTATTGACCGACTGTTTGAGAGTGTTTGCCTTCCCCCAAGTGGGATCCACCAGGATTAGAGGATCTGGATCCAGACTCATGTCAACTCGCTCTGAAATATATGAAAAAGAAGAGAGAGAGAGATGCCATCGGAACAAATCACACTAAAATAGTATAAGAGCGGGTGAATTAAGGGACTAAAATAGTCTAAGACCTGTTAATGAGTCATTCAGTTCATCTTATGAAAACTAATCGCTATAAAGCACCGACTCCCACGTCAGAGGAGGTGCAGCCATTAAACATGCTCAGCTATTTAGATGAAACCAGGCAGCTGAAGAAACACAAAAACATCTACTCAGCAAACCACAAAATATGGCGTTTGTTTCGGTAATAGTGTGTGTGTGGGTGTGTGCATGTGTCTGTGTGTGTGTGTGAGAGACATCAACAAAACAGCAGAAATGACGCCACAAGGATCCAGTTATGCAGAAAATGCAGATAAGGTGGATTTTAAATCCTTTTCTTATCCGACACTTTAATTATAGTCTGACAGCGTGATGTGAAGACGCAGCCAAATACAACGATTCCAGAAAATAAAGTCTAGCTGAAACGCCTTGAACTTAGAATAAACTTAATAAAGGTTTTTATAATACAAAAACATTCAAATGGAGACAGAACTGACCTTCACCCGCTGCACTGAAAACCATTTCATCAGCTTGCAAACAATGATCGAATCTCTATTTACTCAACTTGTCCTTAGAAACAGAAAAATGTCTTAATGATGATGGAAAAGTAGTTTTCAGGAGTTATCTGCCCTTATTAACTCCCCCTGGGCGACTGAAGAGAGAGATGACATCTGAACCGAGAGGAAAATGTTGTTTTCAGATGGGAAAGTTGTGCAATAATATCGTGTTTGTGTGGATCTTTACTGTCCCAGTTTAACGTAATCGTAGTCACAGCCTCAGATGTCTTTAGGGTCTGAGTATCGGGACATTATGACCGGAGACCTCTCTCCGGGGTGTGCTCTTGACTTTTGATGATGGGCTGATTCATAGACATACTACTACTACTACTACTACTGCTACTGCTACTGCTACTGCTACTACTACTGCTACTACTACTAATAATAATAATAATAATAATAATAATAATAATAATAATAATAATAATAATAATAATAATAATAATAACAATAATAATAATAATAATTTGCACCAATTATGGTCAAGGACTCAAAACCATGTCCGATGACACCACCCACGACTCTCTATGTCAAGCCATTCAAAAGTTATGGCAGAGAAAAGTTTTCTAGGGGGCGCTGTTGAGCCATCTTGCCACGCCCATTAATCCAACTATCAAATTTTTCGCCAGGCCTGGGTTGGTGCAAAATTTGAGGACTTTTGGGGCACATTTAGGGGGGCAAAAAGGCTCTCCTTTCATCGGAAGAAGAAAGAAAAAGAAAGAAAGAAAGAAAAATTCCTACAGATACAATAGGGCCTTCGCACTGTAAGTGCTCGGGCCCTAATAATAATAATAATAATAATAACAACAATTGTCGTGGCCATTTATGTTGATTTTTTGGTTAAAAACAAACTGGGGGGGGTGATGGAGTTTTCTTTTTTTTGTCAAATGTTCAGTGTGATGCCGGTTTTTGTAAAATATTTTTTTGACCACTTCTTTGAACTTGAAATATCATATTAAGTTAACTTTGTTTGCATTTAAGTTGTAGTTAGTTAGTTCTGGTTGTAGTTCTGTTTATAATTTTGATAGAAATAAAGCACATATCATTTTTAAAGCAGCACAATGTAACTTTCAGCTTTTGTTGAGTTTGGCGGCTCCTTTGGACAAAAGCGGTAGTGCTTTACCAGTAGTGTGGAAGGGTTCCTACCACCCACCTCCAAGTTACATAGTGCCAGTGAAGGTGATACAGACCCCTCAGACCATGACAGAGGTGTCATTAAACCTGTTGGAAGTTGATGTACCATCACAATGACTCTGGAAATATTATATTAAGGTAGAAAAGTTACATAGTGCTGCTTTAAACAATCAATTCACGGAAGCGCGTTCATCAAACAAACCACCTGTTACCCACGACGGCCTTTACTGGAATACTTTTAGATTATTTTGGTTTCGGAGCATAGAAGGCTGTGACTAAATAATAAAATCAGGACTATACTACATCCTGATATTGGTATTTTGCTCCCCGGTGTTTAGTTCAGTTGACCGAGGTCTCGCAGGTCTCATGTCAGCTTCTACCGAAGCTTTTCAGTGGGATTGGAGTCTGGACTTTGACCAGGATGTTGCAGCTCTTTGATTCTCTTTTTCTCCAACGATTCAGTTGTAGATTTGCTGCATGTGTTTGGGGTCGTTGACCTGTTGCAAGATCTGGTTTCAGCCAACGTTTAGCTGTCAGGCAGAGGGCCTCGACTCTGGACTATAGAGGAGCTCCTAGTAGGGTTGCCACCTTTCAGAAATAGAAATAAGGGACGTCCTGATTTCAGCCAAAAAAAGCCCCAAAACTTCTAAACTGAATAAAAATGTGTTTATTTTATATGAAAAAAACAAAATGCTTTGATTTAAAGTTTAAAGTGCTTTAATAGCATTGAATTTTCATGACCGTACAGACAGCCAACCATACTAGCAGCTGAAATAGCCTCCTATGCTATGTATGTCCACATCAGCCCAGATGTAATATAGCCTACAGGTGAAGAATATGGTGTAAAAGTTAATTTATTTCAATAATTCAAGTAGAATATGGTGTAAAAGTTAATTTATTTCAATAATTCAACTAGAATATGGTGTAAAAGTTAACTTATTTCAATAATTCAACTAGAATATGGTGTAAAAGTTAATTTATTTCAATAATTCAACTAGAATATGGTGTAAAAGTTAATTTATTTCAATAATTCAACTAGAATATGGTGTAAAAGTTAATTTATTTCAATAATTCAACTAGAATATGGTGTAAAAGTTAATTTATTTCAATAATTCAACTAGAATATGGTGTAAAAGTTAACTTATTTCAATAATTAAACTAGAATATGGTGTAAAAGTTAATTTATTTCAATAATTCAACTAGAATATGGTGTAAAAGTTAATGAAAATACGGTACAAATCGTGTCCCGTATTAGTTCAATACGGGACGCAACATTTTTTTCTCAAATAAAGGACAATTCTGTATTTTACGGGACGGGTGGCAACCCTAGCTCCTAGTCCTCTGGATGCAAAACAACCATCCTTAAAGGTCTGAATGGGGTCTTAAAGCAGCAGGCGGACACAATTAAATCAAAGTACGTAAAGACGCACGCAGAGACATGGGTGTGTTGCTGTAGCCTGACGATCATAAGACCTGCGGACCAAACAATGCTACACGATGAGAAATGAGCGGTACGATGTGGAGAACTGAGGAATGCTGGGAGTTGTAGTGCAGGACCGGCGCTGACCGTTGACGTGTGAAAAAAGCTTGAATTTCCAAACAGCAGTTTATGAGTGTGAAACTCACAGCGAGATCTCACGGTCCAGATCTCATCTCTGCAAACACTTTACAGGATTCATGTAAATTATTAAAATGTTGGTCCAAGATCTGCAAAAAAAAAAAGCTGATTATCTTTAATCCACCTTTATTGGTGCTGCTGCCTTCAGGGAGCGTGTTAGAAAAAGGTCTGCCCAGGTCCCAGAAACATATAACTGTTGGACCACTTGGAATCAATACTGTCACAGTTTTGTCATTTCCTGTTTTATTTTGAAGCCCATCGGTGCGTCCGAAATTCCATACTTCCACCCTAATGAGTATGCAAGAGCATAGACACATGACATCCAGCATGTCATGACATGCTGGAACGTAATCCAGCGTCGCCGCCATATTCAATTCAATTCAATTCAATTTTATTTATATAGCGTCTAATACAACAGATGTTGTCTCTAGACGCTTTCCAGAGATCCAGAACATGAACATGAACATAAACATAAACATAAACATAAACATAAATATAAACATAAACATAAACATAAACCCCCGAGCAATTATTACATAAACAATGGCAGGTAAAAACTCCCATAGTGGGAGAAAAGCCGTAAGCCAAACAGTGGCAAGGAAAAACTCCCCTTTAAGAGGGAAGAAACCTTGAGCAGGACCAGGCTCATAAGGGGGGACCCTCCTGCCGAAAGGCCAGACTGGGGGAGTCGGGGACGTCAGCAGCACACAACAGTCATGTGGAAGCAGCAGCGGGATGACCAGAGGGGGGGGGGGTGTCAGCAGCACACAGCGGACATCCACGTAGGCAGGTGGAAGCAGCAATGGGATGACCGGGGATGGGGGGGGGGACCGGGACCGCAGGCCAGAACGCAGCTCCTGAGGCTCCGGCCTGCAAACATGCACAAAAGAGAAAAAAGGGGGGCCGGCACAAGAAACTACAGGAACGATGGACAAAAATGATAGCTATGAGATATTTATAATAAATAAAAATGGTAATGGAGAAGAGAGGAAGGGAAAAGGAGAGGAGAAGAAGGGTGAGAGGCACCGCCCAGCGGATCATGTCGGTGCCCCCCTGCAGCATAGGCCTATAGCAGCATATCTACCACAAAGCTATATTTGAGACTAACTATTATAGTCTTGTTCTATAGCTGCAGCTATGACTACTGACTCTAACACACTAGAGTTTACACTACCTAGAGATTTACCAACACCAGCTAAAGGTTTACTAAACACTAACTATAGGCTTTACTAAACATAAAGGTTTTAAGTTTAGTTTTAAAAGTGGAGGTGGTGTCAGCCCCCTTAACCCAGATTGGAAGTTGGTTCCATAGTAAAGGTGCCTGATAGCAGAACGCCCGCCCTCCAAATCTACATTTAGATACTCTAGGAACTACGAGTAAACCTGCACTCTGGGAGCGGAGAGCTCTGCCAGGAACATAAGGCACTATCAAATCTTGTAAATAATGCGGAGCTAAGCCGTTTTGGGCTTTATATGGAAGTAATAAAATTTTAAATTGGATTCTGAATTTTACGGGTAACCAATGGAGCGACGCTAACACTGGAGAGACGTGGTCTCTCCTGCTAATTCCTGTCAGTACTCGTGCTGCTGCATTTTGGATCAGCTGGAGCCTATTCAGCAAATTACTTGGACATCCTGCTAACAACACATTACAGTAATCCAGTCTAGAAGATACAAACGCATGAACTAGTTTTTCTGCATCACTCTGCGAGAGGATTTTCCTAATTTTTGCAATATTACGGAGATGGAAAAACGCTATTTTACAAACCTGATTAACATATGGTTTAAACGACAAATCCTGATCGAAAACAACACCAAGGTTTCTCACAGTTGCACTAGAAGCCATCGCAACACCATCTAATCCCTTCCTAAAATCCTCTGGACCAAGAATGGTAACCTCTGTTTTATCTGAATTTAGAAGCAAGAAATTTCTGGACATCCAGTCCTTGATGTCCCTAAGACATGCCTGAAGTTTAACTAACGGTTCTGTCTCATCCGGCTTCATAGACAAATAGAGCTGTGTGTAATTAGCATAGCAATGAAAGTGTATGCCGTGATTCTGGATTATACTTCCCAATGGCTGCATGTATAAACTGAACAAGATTGGCCCTAGCACTGAACCCTGCGGAACACCATAACAGACCCTTGACTGTTCTGAAGAAACCTGATGAACATGTACAAACTGGAACCTGTCAGATAGATATGATTTAAACCAACGTAGAGCTGTCCCTTTAATCCCAACAACATGCTCTAACCTGTGCAGTAAAATGCCATGATCAACAGTGTCAAAAGCAGCACTGAGGTCCAGTAGAACCTGTATGGAAACTAATCCCTTATCTGAGGCCATAAGGAGGTCATTCGTGACTCGAACCAGTGCTGTCTCTGTGCTATGATGCATTCTGAACCCTGACTGAAAGACTTCAAACAGATCATTTCTATACAAATAGTCACATAACTGGCTTGAAATTGCCTTTTCCAGAATTTTAGATACAAATGGAAGGTTGCAAATTGGCCTATAATTAGCTAAGATGTCTGGGTCAAGAGACGGTTTTTTAAGTAAAGGTTAAAAATATTGGATGGGTCTCCTCAGTCCAGGCTAAATTAACTACACTGGAGTTACAGAGTTACAGTTACAGCCAGCAGACGCAAGAAGCTGCAAAACAGTTCTTTTTCAAGGGTTTTAGCTCCCCAGCCCCAGTTGAAAGCCTGACAGGGTAGTATAAGACCCTGGAATGACCTGGATTTATTTTTATAGATATATTTATTGAGGGCAATAAGAGAAAAAAAAGATTTACAATAACAATAGAAATATCAATATTTTCCCCTTTTTTTAAACTTTCAAAACAATAATTAAATAAAAATAAATAAATAATATTAATAGGAAAGAAAGAAAAATAAATAAATATAAATAAATAGATAAATAAATACAACAACACACCCCTCTCCCCTTCAAATAAATTCAAATGAACAATCAAACTTGTTTCTTTATCAAAATATAAAATTAAAATAATTAATTTATACATTTATCAATATGCCATACCAAAAGTACGTATTTTTAACGTGTGAGGGCGTCCTGTATCATAACTAAATCTCTGCCGTTTGTAACAAACCAAACCGTATGAAAATCGGGTAAAAATTCGGGGAGTTATGGATGATTGTAGTCGGGGACAAAACCTTCCTCAGTAGAAATAAATGCACTGGGGCGCAATGGAGACCCATCCAAGATGGCGGCCGCGCTGAACGTCAGCTCCAATAGGCAGCGTCAGTCTAGGAGGCGTCTACATATATATATATGTGCAAGAGTGTGTGTGAGTAGTTTATGTGGGATTTTTTAAGTGCATCCGAAACAGTACACAATAGTGTGCACTATCCATACTCATTCTGGAGAAATTCATTAGTGTGGATTGATGGACACTAGCTAAGCAGAAACTTCCCACAATGCAATGCAGCGGTGTTTGGTTGCTAATTGTTGCGCATATACGTATATGTCATAAGTATAACATTAAGTATAATAATATTATTATATAATATTAATATTATAATATTCGTAAATAATAATATTATATAATGTCATCTTGTTTGGGCCAGAATAAACGGGAAAGAGCGGAGCGGTGCTGCTACTGCTGCTGTTACCATGGTAACAACTCCCCCTCCCAACGGCAGGAAGTGCCGTGTGGCTCTTAACAGTACGTCCGAAATAATGCATACTACTGATATTTACTCAAAAGTGTTCCCAACGTAAGTATACTTTTTGACATACTGTTTAGTATGGCATTTCGGACGCACCGTTTGTGTTTGACTTCTTGTTTGATCTTCCTGTTTCCCATCGGCCCTGATTGTCTGCACCTGTGTCTCGTTAACCCTTCTGTATATCTAGTCTCTTTCCCTTGCTCCCTGCTGGTCTGTACTGTTTGTTCCTCCGTGTTTTCCACGTCAAGTTTTTGTAGTTTTTCTTGGTCACGTTCATGTTCTGGTTTCTGTATCCTGCACTGCAGAGCTTTTGTTTTTGTTTTTTTGGACAAATAAATCACGTTTTTTTTGGAACTCCTGCCTTCTGGTCTCCTGCATCTGGGTCCTCACATACCACTCCCTGACAAATACTGTAAAAATGAAAGATTAAAATGAGTATTTTACTCCCAATCTGAGACACGTCCCAGTGGATGTTTATATAAAATGTTGGATGATGCTCAAATTCTGTCGAAAACAGCAGAGAACATCACTTGATAGATAAAAATAATACTCCTCATTTCTGACGAACTATCCTACCACATACATACATTTCATCAACTCTTTTCTTCCCCCGTCCAGTTGCTCAGATACTGTTAACAAACATTTGGTATAATCAGGGTGAAAGTGGGCAGAAACCAACTGGAACTACGTTCCGGTTAAAAACTAAAAAGATCTGACAACAAGAGAAGACAAGAGAAGCTATAACAAATCTGTGGATGTGTTACAAATCAATTTACAAACATCTGATCGAGACATTAATGTTAGTTTCCTGCCGTCATTTCTGCGCCTTTATTAAGTTTACTTTCACTTCTGGATAACTAAAAAAACTACTTTCTGGCTCGATAAACACATTTTTCTGTAATAATTCATTCCTGAACTGTAAACATTTATCCCGCAAAACGGCAAAACGATGTGTCTTCCACTTTCAGTCATTCATCCACCACTCTTTCCCGTCTCTGTTATCCTTTAACCACTCCAGACCTGAGGGAGGGGGGGGGTCTGTTTACTCTCCCCCCGCCAGAGAGATGATGGGAACGCTACCAGCGCGGTGGAGGTTGAATGATTAAGCCAGGACCCTCCACATGCCAAGGCTGCCAGTTTCGCTTGTTCAGATAAGGTGGGACCGGAGGAGATTTGAACCCCCCACCTGACCAATAACCAGCCGGCTCCACCTTGGGAGGATTCCTCTGCTTATAGGAGCTCGGCCGTCTGGGAGCGCCGTTAAAGCCCTCTGGCAGCGCCGCGGTGCAGACATGCCTTCGGCGGGACTGGAGATCGTCGGCGTGGCTCTGGCCGTCCTGGGGTGGGTGTCGGCCATCGCCTCCTGCGCCCTGCCCATGTGGAGGGTGTCGGCCTTCATCGGGATGAACATCGTCACGGCCCAGACCACCTGGGAGGGCATCTGGATGAGCTGCGTGGTGCAGAGCACGGGCCAGATGCAGTGCAAGGTGCACGACTCCATGCTGGCGCTGAGCGGCGACCTGCAGGCGGCCCGCGCCCTCAGCATCGTCTCCATCCTGGTGGGGGCCGTGGGGCTGCTGGCGGCCGTGGCGGGGGCCCGGTGCACCACCTGCGTGGAGGAGGAGGCGGCCAAGGCCCGGGTGATGCTGGCCGCGGGTGTGGCCTTCGTCCTGGCCTCCCTCACCCAGCTGGTCCCCGTGTCCTGGTCGGCCCACTCCATCGTCACGGAGTTCTACAGCCCGCTCGTCCCCGAGGCCCAGAAGAGGGAGATGGGCGCTGCGCTGTACCTGGGCTGGGCGGCCGCCGCCTTCCTCCTCATCGGGGGGGGAATCCTCTGCTCCAGCTGCCCCCGGCAACCGGAGAAAAGGTACGGGCCCGCGTCGAAGATGATGTACTCTCAAACCAGGTCGGTGGTTCCCAGCAGCTACGATCGGAGGGACTACGTCTGACGGGACGACGTCTGGCGGGACGACGTCTGACGGCAGAGGTGTCAAGTAACAAAGTACAAATACTTTGTTACCTTACTTAAGTAGAAATTTTGGTTATTTATACTTCACTGGAGTAATTATTTTTCAGACGACTTTTTACTTTTACTCCTTACATTTTCACGCAATTATCTGTACTTTTTACTCCTTACATTTTAAAAACAGCCTCGTTACTCTATTTCATTTCAGCCTTTAAAAAAAAACTATCCAGTTAAATTGCTCCATCCGGATAGAGTGAATTTGGTTGTGGTTGTTTCAGATGTTCTTGTCCAGTTTTGTTCTTACATCCGTTCCCTCAGATTCCTGCAACTAAACTTGGATGTACATTCCAATAAAGGTTAGGATAAATGATAACATGCCTCTGAAGTTTGACTTTTTGCACCATTACAATACTTATAGGCAACTAGTCATCATATCTGCTGCTCTCTGAAACACATGTTAATGCTCAATAGTACACATATATGGTTCTTTAATATATTTGCATTATACTAAGATGCATTCATTTTCAATGGCTTTTGTCCTTCATGGCTTTTTTCCCCCTTACATTACTTTTACTTTTATACTTTAAGTAGTTTTGAAACCAGTACTTTTATACTTTTACTTGAGTAAAAAAAAAATTGATACTTCAACTTCTACAGGAGTATTTTTAAACTCTAGTATCTATACTTCTACCTGAGTAATGAATGTGAATACTGAAGACACCTCTGTCTGACGGGACGACGTCCGACGGGACACCTGCTCGTTTCTCACGAACCATCCGGGAAGAACTGGTCACAGAACATAACCGGGGAGGATAATACTTTCTCTGAAACTTGTTTTTATGCTTTCTTATTGATATGTAAAAAAAAGAAATACGTGTTGCAAATGTGTCTCATACTGTGTACTTGTAGATTTATGGAGGATAGATCTGTGTCCTTGTTTTGTTTTTGTCTTTTTTTTAAGTAAATAAGTAGAAATTTGTCATTGTGTATTTTGTTTATCAGTTTCTGTGGGATGTTTTCTGGTTGTTTGATTCATTAAAGGTGTTTCTTTTTAAGTTTTATTGTCATTTCTTTCAGTTTTTCCCAGCATTTTTTAAAATTTAGTCTTTTCCATTCTTGTGTCGGGGTTAGAGGCTAAAATTGCATTTTTATAAATAAGCATATAAAATACACACCAGAAAAGAGACTATTTTCACATCTTTCTTTCAGTTGCCATTGTATTTATACTTTTATTCTCTAAAAAGTTTTGCATCCTACTGGACAGCCTGATCCTGCAGGTTGAGAGTGAAAGTTGGACTGCAAACATATATGTGCTAAAATCAGTTAATAATTAACTTTTCAAAGATTTAGTCAACATTTATTTTGGTTTTGGGTGCTCAAGGATGGCTTCAATTATATTCAATAATATTCACAATCAATAAACTAAATACAAAAACAGGAAATAAATACTAAACAACACAGTTACAGCAACAAAACTGTTTCAAGACTGTTTCAAGAGTAGTTTGTCCTCGTGGCTTTAAATCAACTCAAACGTACAGTTATGTTAAGTTTTTCAACCAGTTCTTTGTAAATACTTGTGAAATCAGCAGATGTTTGATAAGAGGATATAAGTATCCTCCTCCTGTCTGTGTATCAACAACCCCGTCTGACAAGGCCTCCGTTAGCCCAGCTTAGCAGTTACAAAATAAATGTTCTAAAAACTCCAAAATGTTATTTTGGGTGGAATAATGTTTGGCTGCGTTCGAAATCCCACACTTCTACCCTAATGAGTAGCAAAAACAGTATGTGAGATTTTTTAGTGCGTCCGAAACATTAGTACGTACACAATAGTATGTACTATCCATACTCATTCCGGCGAAATGTGTTAGTGTGGATTGATGGACACTAGCTAAGCAGAAACTTCCCACAATGCAATGCAGCGGTGTTTGGTTGCTAAGTGATACGTATATGTCACAAGTATAATATTAAGTATAATAATATTATTATATAATATTAATATTATAATATTTGTATATAATAATATTATATAATTTCATCTTTTTTTGGCCAGTATAAACGGGAAATAGCGGAGCGGTGCTGCTACTGCTGCTGTTACCATGGTAACAGCTGCTACTGCTGCTATGACACGTCACTTCCTCCCAACGGCTGGAAGTGACGTGTGCGCTCTTAATAGTACGTCCAAATTAATCCATACTACTGATATTTACTCAAAAGTGTGCCGAACTTAAGTATACTTTTTAGTATACTGTTTAGTATGGCATTTCGGACGCACCGTTTTATTTATATGTTAATTACATGTTGCGGCATGTTACGACCTGGGTGGCTGATTTCCGGCAGCAGTGCTGTTGCCGAGCAACGCGCAGAAACGAGAGTTTCTGTGCGTCCGAAATGCCATACTAAACAGTATATACTAAAAAGTATACTTAAGTTCTGCACACTTTTGAGTAAATATCAGTAGTGTGCAATAATTTGGACGCACTATTGAGAGCGCACACGTCACTTCCTGCCGTTGGGAGGAAGTGATGTGTCATAGCAGCAGTAGCAGCACCGCTCTGCTATTTCCCGTTTATTCTGGCCGAAACAAGATTGCATTATATAATATTATTATATACGAATATTATAATATTACTTATAATAGTATAATATTAATATTATATAATAATAATATTATACTTTTAATATTATACTTATGACATATACGTATCACTAAGCAACCAAACACCGCTGCATTGCATTGTGGGAAGTTTCTGCTTAGCTAGTGTCCATTAATCCACACTAATACATTTCTCCGGAATGAGTATGGATAGTACATACTATTAAGTACGTACTAATGTTTTGGACGCACTAAAATATCTTGCATACTCATTTTGCATACTCATTAGGGTGGAAGGATGCAATTTCGGACGCAGCCTTTGAGAAGAGCCGGCGCGTTGTTTACAAAAACCAGAAGTTCTTCCTCTTCCTTTAAATAATTAACTTTATTTATCAAAATAGCTACATGGCAATTCACATGGTGCAAATCCATAGAGAGCCTCGTAGAGGCATACTTGGTGGAAGTATCAAAGGCAAAATTGATTTAAATAAAATAAGGTCAAACACACACACACACAAACAAGCAAAACAAAAACAAAAACAAAAAAGCAACCCTACAACAAGGGAGTAGCTATATATTTTTGGATTAATATGTATTCGTGGGTAATTCCATTAATATTTCATAGAGGTCTTCATATTTAAAAAAAATATCTATTTTAGATATTTCAAATATAATTGGAACTCAGATTTAAAAAATGTTAAAAACTGTGGATGATCTTAGTATTCTCTGCTAGGCAAACTATCAGATTACACCAGAGTTCAATGTTTTTTGTTTTTAAATAATACTCCAAATGTTAAAATATCTCTACAAATAGATTCAGGAAGTGTAATTTTTGGCTCGATCCATCTTTCTAGATTATTCCAAAATATTTTGGTTTTGTTGCATTCATAGAAGATATGTTCTATTGCTTCTATATCTTTTTCACAAAATGTGCATTTATTGTCATCAATATTAAAATGATTTCTTAGTAGCTCTTTGGAGGGGTAAATTACATTTTAAAATGTAAAAGTGTGTTTCTTTAGCTTTTGGTTCTATGGGGGATTTTAAATATAAAGTTCTTCACGTTTCAATTGATTTTTGAAGTTCTTCCTCTTTGCCATAATCACATTAGTCAAATTAGCCCCTTATTTTAATGAAAAGCACTGCAGAGGAAACAAGGAAAGCTTAAATGATGACTGAGTAAACAGCCAAACTAAAACAGCTGGATTGAAGACAGAAAGGCCAGCAGGGAGGACGCGGTTTTCAAAATAAAACAGGTAACACAAACACAATCCCAAACCTAAATAACCAAGTAAACGTAAGAAAAGAAACCCAAAACCTGTCAGAAATCCCAAACTAAATATAACAAACCACTCTGTAGAACCTAGACATGGTTAAAAGGTGCCATATAAGTGCAAGATTAATTATAATTAACTATGGTCTTTGGCTCTACCAGTGAAATATTAGCATGTTCTCAGGTCAACTGAGAAATATTGACTTTCCGGAGGGTCCTGGGCAGTACTCGAGTTGTAAAAAAAAAATCAGGGGGGATGGTGGATTTTATCATATGGGGACAGATAATTTGTGCTGATTACAAATAATATAATATATTACAAATAATAGCACTGACCAAAACACCTGCAGGAATACTGCAGGAATGGCATAGCAGCAGTTAAATGCAGCCTTCTGTAAGCTTTAAATATCCACTGGGCTTACGTCAAATACATCAAAACACAAAAATAAAAAACTGTTTTCTGAACTTATCAATATGACTCTGTCCTTCACAGGATAAGTAAAATGGATCACTGCAAAAACTCAAAATTTTAACAAGAATATTTGTCTTATTTCTAGTTAAAATGTCCCATTTTAGTAAAAAAAATCTCATTACACTTAAAACAAGACTCATCACTGGAAAAAACAACAATTTTCACCTGTTTCAAGTAGATTTTCACTTGAAATAAGTAGAAAAATCTACCAGTGGAACAAGATTTTTTTTGCTTGTAATAAGAAGATAAATCTTGTCCCACTGGCAGATTTTCCTACTTATTTCAAGTGAAAATGTACTTGAAACAGGTGAAAATTGTCATATAAGTTATTTTTCTGGTGTTATTTTTCTGGTGATGACTCTAAATGTTGAAATAGCAGTAAAACCACATTCATTGATGAAATGACATAAGGGATGGAAAGGGGGGATGGCAGTTTTACAGGGGGGATGATTTGGACCGTTTTTATTTAAGGGGGGGATGCCACCCCCCCTCATCCCCCCTCATCCCCCCTTCAACTCCACTACTGGTCCTGGGTCATCAAATTAAACATGAAAACATATGATTTTACTGCTCTCCAACTCATTCAAAGTTTAATGTGTTTTCTCAAAACTTGAACACGTATTTCTATGTTGTGTAAAATTCAGATGATGGGTTCCTTCACCAGCTCATTAATCTCAGGTTTCCTCCCCATTTCCTTGAGTGTTATTGATAGTTCTCTTGGCAACCAGAGTAGGTCTTACGAAATAATGAGCTAATATGAACAATAATAAAAAAAAAAAGAAGCTGTTTTATCGTCACACCAGCAGGTGCAAAAAACTGATTTAATTTCCCCTGAATGCCCAGACTTGAAGTCTGACATCTCAGGCGCTTTATCAAGGAACCTAATCATTTGTTGACTTCATGATAACAAGAGCCGCTGCACCTTCCAGCTATCTGCACCGGTCCTTCAAACAATGACCACATTTCATTTCATTCAAGGAGGAGACTGGGAGGGGGGGGGGGGGGGTTGTCAGCACTGGGCTACAACATGATGGGGGTTGACGGCATTCCTTGGAAGACATACCCAGCACCGAGGAAATTCAACATTAAAATGCTTGTACTTCAACTCTCGGTAACTGAAATACTAACTGAAATACAGTTGAAGGAGTTCGTACTCCTGACTGCTCATCAGTGACAGCTTAAACCAGGGGTCACCAACTGTATTTGTCAGAGGGCCAGTCACCTTGGGGGCCGGACCGGGGGCTCAAATAAAAATTAAATAAAAATCTAATTTTGGCATAACATTATTATTTGATGTTTATTGTTTATATTTTTTCCATTTCATTACAAAACTGAAGTTATTTTTAGCCTTTATGAGTCAGTCTCCTATCACCTAAACCGCAGTCATCCACCAGGAGTGATAGAGATATTTTGCCTCAACTCAATTAAGTCAACTTTATTTATAGAGCACTTGAAAAACAAACACCATGGAAGTGATAGGAAAATGCCTCTTAACACAGGTAAAATATCACTCTCAAAGGATATGAAACGAAAAGTTGATGTGGAAAACAGATCCTTTAACAATGACTGGACTGAAAAGTACGCATTTATCATGCCAACCTTCCGAAATGCATTTTTAATTTTGTCTTTTATAGGCTAAAATGGTTTGCATATTTAGAAAAATCATATAAAATTCACACCAAAAAAGAGGATATTTTCACATCTTTCTTTCAGTTGTCATTGTATATATACTTTTATTCTCTAAAAAGTTTCTCATCCTACTGGATGACCTGATCCTGCAGGTTGAGAGTGAAAGTTGAACTGCAAACATATGTGTGCTAAAATCAGTTTTTATTGTAAAAATAACTCTTCGAGAATTGAATCAACATTTATTTCGGTTTTGGGTGCTCAAGGATGGCTTAAATTATATTCAATAATATTCTCTCACTCACTCACTCATCTCACTCATCTTCTTCCGCTTTATCCGTTCCCGGGTCGCGGGGGCAGCAGCCTCAGCAGAGATGCCCAGACTTCCTTCAACCCCAGACACTTCCTCCAGCTCTTCCGAGGGGAGTCTGAGGCGTTCCCAGGCCAGCCGAGAGACATAGTCTCTCCAGCGTGTCCTGGGTCTTGCCATAGGTGAGGGTAGGGGCGTAGATTGACCAGTAAATCGAGAGCTTCGCCTTTCGACTCAGCTCCCTCTGCACCACGACGGTCCGGTACATCGACCGTATAACTGCGGACGCTGCACCGATCCACAAAGCACATGTAGACTGGTTGGGCAAATTCCCATGAACCCTCGAGCACCCTGCGGAGGGTGTAGAGCTGGTCCAGTGTTCCACGACCAGGACGAAAACCGCATTGTTCTCCCTGGCGTAGACTTTCCCGGGGAGGCTGAGAAGTGTGATCCCCCTATAGTTGGAACACACTCTCCGGTCCCCCTTTTTAAACAGAGGGACCACCACCCCGGTTTGCCACCCCAGCGGTACTGTCCCCTTCCTCCATGCGATGTCGCAGAGGCGTCAACCAAGACAGCCCTACGACATCCAGAGACTTGAGGTACTCAGGGCGAATCTCATCCACCCCCGGTGCCACCGAGGAGCTTACGAACCACCTCAGTGACCTCGGCTTGGGTGATGGATGAGCACGCCTCCGAGCCCCAACCCTCTGCTTCCTCAGTGGAAGGCATGTCAGTCGGGTTGAGGAGATCCTCGAAGTATTCCTTCCACCGTCCGACGATGTCCCCAGTCGAGGTCAACAGCTCCCCACCCGCACCATAAACGGTGCCGGCAGAGTACTGCTTCCCCCTTCTGAGGCGCCGAACGGTCCTCCAGAATTTCCTCGAGGCCGACCGAAAGTCCTCCTCCATGGCCTCCCCAAACTCCTCCCAGACCCGAGTTTTTGCCTCCAAGACCGCCCGAGCCGCGGCCCGCTTGTCCTGCCGGTACCTATCTACTGCGTCAGGAGTCCCACAGGCCAACATAGCCCAGTAGGACTCCTTCTTCAGTCTGACGGCATCCTGTACTTCCGGTGTCCACCACCGGGTTCTAGGATTGCCGCCACGACAGGCACCGGAGACCTTGCGTCCACAACTTCGAGCCGCCACGTTGACAATGGAGGCAGAGAACATGGTCCACTCGGACTCGATGTCCCCCGCCTCCCCCAGGATCTGAGAGAAGCTCTCCCGGAGGTGAGAGTTGAAGATGTCCCTGACAGAGGGCTCAGCCAGACGTTCCCAACAGACCCTCACAATCCGTTTGGGTCTGCCCGGTCTGTCCAGCCTCCTCCTCCGCCAGCGCATCCAACTCACCACCAGGTGGTGATCAGTTGACAGCTCAGCCCCTCTCTTCAATAATATTCACAAACAATAAACTAAATATAAAAGGATATATAACAGGAAATAAATACTAAACAACACAGTTACAGCAACAAAACTATTTCAAGAGTAGTTTGTCCTCATGGCTTTAAATCAACTCAAAGACAAGGTTACGTTGAGTTTTTCCCCCAGTTCTTTGTAAACACTTGTGACATTTATCATGCAAACCTTCCGAAATGCGTCACTTGTAGGCCTCATTTGCAATGAAACTGTTGCTGTTGCAAAAGAATATAATCTGCGCCGTCACCACAACACTAAACATACAAATTTCAAGGATTCATATCCTGAGCTGTCGGAGAAGAATCCAGTCGCAGGCCGGATTCGGCCCTGCCAGTTGATGATGACTGGCTTAAACCCTCCAAAATATTTCCAGGGTTTTCCAGTCTGAGGAACCGTAACTTTGGAGGTGCAAGATTTTTATAGACTTAATAAAAAAGGTTAGGAGGCTGTTTATGTCATGAATAAAAAGCAGATCAAAGATCAGATCATAGTCTGACTCGAAGAAGAGGACATGTCCTACACCTCCTGCACGTTTTGAACCGTACAGTAGGCCTAATTTGGTCGTACAGACACATGCTTACGTCTCCCGTCAGCGGTGAAAAGCCTCTTTGTGGCCGGGCCCTTTGTGCAGCTGGCCATGTAAGCTGATAGCAGCAAGTCTTGAGACTCTCCAGGTCCTTCCTCCCCTTCTGGTGATGTCAGCTCCATCTAGGACTCCTCCCCGTCCACCTGACCGCCCTTATAAAAGCCAACCGGTCAGGCCGAGGTTAGAGATCATCCCACGCTCAAAGATTCAGGAGCTGACTGGGCTAGCGGCCTCTGCTCGACTCTCCTCCCTCCAGATCTCATCCCGAGCCTCCTCCTCCGGAGAGGACGACCCGTCAGCATGTCTATAGGCTTGGAACTGATCGGTATTTCCCTTTGCATCCTGGGATGGATCATTGCCATCGTGGCGTGCGCCCTGCCCATGTGGCGGGTGACGGCCTTCATCGGCAGCAACATCGTGACGGCCCAGATCATCTGGGAGGGCCTGTGGATGACCTGCGTGGTGCAGAGCACGGGCCAGATGCAGTGCAAGGTGTACGACTCCATGCTGGCGCTGTCGCAGGACCTGCAGGCGGCCCGCGCCCTCACCGTCATCTCCATCCTGCTGGCCATCCTGGCCGTGCTCATCGCCGTCGCCGGGGCCAAGTGCACCAACTGCATGGAGGACGAGGCGTCCAAGGCCAAGGTGATGATCGTCTCCGGGGTGATCTTCATCACCTCCGGCGTCATGCAGCTGGTCCCCGTGTCCTGGTCGGCCAACACCATCATCCGGGACTTCTACAACCCGCTGCTGACGGACGCCCAGCGCCGGGAGCTGGGCGCGGCGCTGTACATCGGCTGGGCGGCGGCGGCGCTGCTGCTGCTGGGCGGCGGGCTGCTCTGCTGCTCCTGCCCGCCCAGCCAGACCCGCTACAGCCAGTCCCGGATGGCCTACTCCGCCTCGCGGTCGGTGGGAGGCCCGGGGCTGGAGAGGAAAGACTACGTCTGACTGAACCCCGCACCAACGTGTTTCTGACAAGACAGGAATCAAGAAAGCTTTCACTTTTCAGTGATATTAATCATCAAAGAGGATCTTTGTCTTTCAGAGACAGAAACTACACATAAGGGACATCTGTGCTGATATCTTACAGTTCTGTCTTTTTTTAAAATCAGTATATTATTTGCCATCATCGTATCCCAAATTAGCTTGTTATTGTTTACAGCTGAATACATTTACTTTGCTAAAACCTTCATAAAGCCCTACAGTGTGATAAATGTGGAGACGATGCTGTTATGGCTGTGAGGAGTTACCTGTTGTACATACAGGACTGTCTCAGAAAATTATAATATTGTGATAAAGTTCTTTATTTTCTGTAATGCAATTAAAAAAACAAAAATATCATACATTCTGGATTCATTACAAATCAACTGAAATATTGCAAACCTTTTATTATTTTAATATTGCTGATTATGGTTTACAGTTTAAGATTAAGATTCCCAGAATATTCTAATTTTTTGAGATAGGATATTTGAGTTTTCTTAAGCTGTAAGCCATGATCAGCAATATTAGAATTATAAAAGGCTTGCAATATTTCAGTTGATTTGTAATGAATCCAGAATGTATGACATTTTAGTTTTTGTAATTGCATTACAGAAAATCACAATATTCTAATTTTCTGAGACAGTCCTGTAGAGCATCACTGATCACCTGCTCATGCAGCCAAAGACAGGCAGTCATTGTTCAGCAGCTTCTAGTTCGTCCTCGTAAAAGGTGGGAAGGAAGAACATTTAGAATAGAATTCATCTTAATGTGTTATATACAACTGATATGTTTTGTTTTGTTGTTTTTTTTAATAAAATTGCTGTGTTTTTTAAGATACGTCATGTGCTGTCCTGTTTCCTTTAAATCCAGTCTTTAGATCCTCAATTCCCTCAGTTTCACTTCTTCTTTTCTTAGGTAACAGACATGGCAGAGTGGGTTCTGGCGTAAGACCGTTGCTTTAACCACACGCTCTGAACGATGAGGCACGACATCGGTTAACAGGCAGAAGTGATACGCACAGAGGAGACGACTCGTGTGGGCAATTTCCTTTTCCTTTCCATTCTTCAGCCCATCCGAAACAATCCTTCTACAGTGGCCTTGTAGGATCAGCATATTTATTATTGGAATAATCATATTTATCAAGTTTGCAAAAGATCAATGAAAATGCTTGGCATACTGAAAAAGGTTTGTCCCTTGATCCGTCCCTCTGCTCACTTGACTCTGTATTCTAGTTTCCTATTTCCATATATGAATGACTGCAATATTGTCTGGTCTGCAACTTATCCAACTTTTCTCAACAAATTACTGATAATCCAAAAAAGATTCTTAAGAATGATCTATCAGTCTGGTCAACAGGAACCATCTGCACCTCTTTTTTATAAAATATTCTCTATTATCCATTCATAAACTTAATGTTTTTCACTCCTGGTTGTTTGTGCATAAGTTTATCAACAGAAAACAAGACCTTCCTGTCACTTTCCAGCAGTTTTTTACGGATTTTAATTCATTTCCAACTAGACACAGTGGCAATCTTCATTTACCCGTCTGTCGATCTGGTCATCAATTTAATCTTAAATTTAGATCCAAAACTCTGGAATGACTTGAATGTGTCGCTGAAGTCAACATTATCTTTTACCTCCTTCAGAAAGTTATTAAAAAAACATGTTATTCTGTCTTAACTTTCAATGTCTTTATCTTTAATGTAATCCAGACCTTGTATCCATGCTCTCTTTTACGTTTATATATATATATATATATATATATATATATATATATATATATATATATATATATATATATATATATATATATATATATATATACACTCTGTACAAGCCCTTCGGGCTTCGTTCCCTCCATGCACTGTTTTAAAAAAGAATTGTGCTAAATAAATAAATGAAATGAAATGAAAATATTCAACAGCAACGTGCAGAAAAGCTGCAGTTTGCTGCTATGAGAAGCATTTCCAGCTCAGGCGTGACTCCCGCCTCTCGGCCTCGTCTCAGGAACACATGCAGACACACCTGATGAAGGAGCGCGCTTGAAAAATTCATGAACATTTCACAGTAAATATGGGAGAGGTTCCACTCCGCTCGATCACGTTACCTGAGCGTATCAGTGTCAAGGGGAAGGTTGACATCTGCTCGGGATCATGGCGACGACAGATTACAGCTCATTCAAGTCTTAATGATTGTTTAGGATTCAAAAGAGGATTTTTTTTGGTTGTTTTTTACGCTTCACAGTGAGTTTCTGTCCACATGCTACCGAAGAATGTGCAGCAGAGCGTCCACCGCGTCCTGCGTGCCGTTCCGGTGACTTGTTTAACAATCATCATCAACACAACCGCTCATTCTTTAAAAGCTGGTTGAGATCTCTAAGGTATCCCTGAGAGATCAAACCTGGTTTATGGCCAAAATAAAGGAGATTCATTCCTTATAAACAATCAGGTTTGGGAATAAAAACTGTTGATGTTTGCTGAACGTTGATGAGGCTGTTGTGAGGCAGTTTCACCGGAACCTGGATGAGAGCAGACGGAGAAGAAAGGACGTTCTGTGAGTGTCTCCTCTCATGCACGGCTGGATCTGTCCAAACTCTGCTCACGTGACCGATACTGGGGAATGTGAAGGGCAGGAGGTTGCCTGGCACCTGAAGGAAAGCAAACCCCCCTCACCCCACCCCCACGGATCAACACAGGCTCCCTGTGTCCACTCAGTGGGAACAGAAACTCCCTGAAGCTTTTACCTGCTGCATCACCTGCAGAGGGGCTTGGTCAAGCTGAACATGTCCTGTATTACTTTGTAGTCACTTTGCTGCTATTCTTAGTTAATTATTGTTGTATAAATACATACATACACACACACACACACACGCACGCACGCACGCACACACGCACACACGCACACACATACATACATATTTTACCCGACTTCTTGCAGAAACATATTGCCAGGGATACATTTCATAACAATTTACCAAACACTAACTATAGTTTTACTAAACACACATATGCTGTCCGATTTATACAGAAAAATGAACAAAATATGAGGGCTGACTCCATGGCAAAGAAGCTGTTGAGTAAGAATGTTGTTGACTTTTGGAAAGAAGTGAGAGTTCTCAACAGCAGTAAAGCATCCGTATACCATGTACTGTAGATGGAACATCAGGTGCACAATATAGCTGAGTTGTGGCGGCAGCACTATAGTACTTTGTTTAACTGTATTAACAGTGAATCTTATAAGGTAGATAACATCCAGAGTAAGGACTGTATGGGTATCACTGCTCAGGAGGTGTATAAGGCAATACACAAGTTATCTAATAACAAAGCAAGTGGCTTAGATGGCATTGATGCTGAGCACCTTAGATATGCCAGTGTGAGAACATATCCCCTCCTTGCATTGTGTTTTACTGGTTTTATGTATCATGGCATGCTTCCTGACTCCATGCTCTCTGTTTTATTAGTCCCAGTTATAAAGGACAAGACTGGTAAAATTAGTAGTATAGACAACTACCGACCTATAGCTTTAGCGAGCATAGTGTCTAAAGTGATGGAAATGATTCTGTTAGACAGATTAAATCAATATATTTACTCAACAGATAACCAGTTTGGATTTAAATCCAAGCATGGCACTGACCTCTGCATTTATGCACTAAAGGAAATTGTAAACAAATATAGGGGGCAAAATTCATCAGTCCTTATGTCCTTTATTGATGCGTCAAAAGCTTTTGACCGCATCAACCACAACAAGCTGTTTTTAAAGTTAACTCAAAGAGGGGTACCTGGGAGCATAGTAAGACTCTTAGCCTACTGGTATGCAAACCAGGACATGAGAGTTAAGTGGGGCAATACTGTATCACTCCCTTTCGGTGTCTCCAATGGTGTCAGACAGGGGGGAATTTTGTCTCCTATACTTTTTAATTTATACATGGGATGATCTGTCTAAACTCTTGAATGCCTGTAAAACTGGTTGTATGCTGGGTGATAAACTAGTAAATCACTTGATGTATGCCGATGACCTGGTGGTGCTAAGCCCAAGTAGCGCTGGTCTCCAGGCATTGATAATGATATAAAGTATAATGCCAGTAAGAGTGTTGTTTTAATCTGTAGAAGTAAAGAGGACAACGGGCAAATATTTCCTGATTTTAAATAATTTTTTAATGGTCTCCACGTTTGTAGTATGGTCAAATATCTTGACCATTTTATCACAGAACACATGGATGATGATGACGATATCCACAGACAGTGCCGCAGGATGTACGCACAGGCTAACATCCTCGCACGCAAGTTCAGCATGTGCTCAGAAGCTGTGAAAATTCATCTCGTTAGAGCTTATTGTTCACCACTCTACACTGCTCACTTGTGGTCAAGCTATAAAAAAGTAAGCTTCCACAAACTTCAAGTTGCATATAATGATGCTATGAGAATCTTACTCAAAAGGCCTAGATGGTGCAGTGCAAGTGAGATGTTTGTAGCTGCAAGAGCCAATACTCTCCAAGCTGTTCTTAGAAATGTAATGCACAGTTTCATGTGCCGTTTGGATGAGTCTGTGAATGGCATCATTGTAAATATAAATGACCCTGGGAAGAGCTGTGTCAGATACTCCTCTTGTCTCAGGAGACATTGGCTTAAAAGCCTGTATTTGTAACTCTCCCTGCTGGACAGGTTTTATGTTTTGTATGTATTTTGTCCTATGTTATGTTTTTGTATGGACCACGAGTCTGCAATAAACTAAACACTAACTAGAGGCTTTACTAAACACTAACTAGAGCCTTTACTAAACACTAACTAGAGGTTTACTAAACACTAACTAGAGGCTTTACTAAACACTAACTAGAGGCTTTACTAAACACTAACTAGAGGTTTACTAACACTAACTAGAGGTTTACTAACACTAACTAGAGGTTTACTAAACACTAACTAGAGGTTTACTAAACACTAACTAGAGCCTTTACTAAACACTAACTAGAGGTTTACTAAACACTAACTAGAGGCTTATTAAACACTAACTAGAGGTTTACTAAACACTAACTAGAGGCTTATTAAACACTAACTAGAGGTTTACTAAACACTAACTAGAGGCTTACTAAACACTAACTAGAGGCTTATTAAACACTAACTAGAGGTTTACTAAACACTAACTAGAGCCTTTACTAAACACTAACTAGAGGCTTTACTAAACACTAACTAGAGGCTTTACTAAACACTAACTAGAGGTTTACTAACACTAACTAGAGGTTTACTAACACTAACTAGAGGTTTACTAAACACTAACTAGAGGTTTACTAAACACTAACTAGAGCCTTTACTAAACACTAACTAGAGGCTTTACTAAACACTAACTAGAGGTTTACTAAACACTAACTAGAGGCTTTACTAAACACTAACTAGAGGCTTATTAAACACTAACTAGAGGTTTACTAAACACTAACTAGAGGCTTACTAAACACTAACTAGAGGCTTTACTAAACACTAACTAGAGGCTTATTAAACACTAACTAGAGGTTTACTAAACACTAACTAGAGGCTTACTAAACACTAACTAGAGGCTTTACTGAACACTAACTAGAGGCTTACTAAACACTAACTAGAGGCTTTACTAAACACTAACTAGAGGCTTACTAAACACTAACTAGAGGCTTACTAAACACTAACTAGAGGCTTACTAAACACTAACTAGAGGCTTTACTAAACACTAACTAGAGGCTTATTAAACACTAACTAGAGGTTTACTAAACACTAACTAGAGGTTTACTAAACACTAACTAGAGATTTACTAACACTAACTAGAGGTTTACTAACACTAACTAGAGGTTTACTAAACACTAACTAGAGGTTTACTAAACACTAACTAGAGGTTTACTGAAGACTAACTAGAGGTTTATTAAACACTAACTAGAGACTTTAATAAACACTAACTAGAGGTTTACTAAACACTAACTAGAGGTTTACTAAAGACTAACTAGAGGTTTACTAACACTAACTAGAGGTTTACTAAAGACTAACTAGATTATTTACTAAACACTAACTAGAGGTTTACTAACACTAACTAGAGGTTTACTGAAGACTAACTAGAGGTTTACTAAACACTAACTAGAGGTTTACTAAACACTAACTAGATTATTTACTAAACACTAACTAGAGGTTTACTAAACACTAACTAGCGGTTTACTAACACTAACTAGAGGTTTACTAAACACTAACTATAGTTTTACTAAACACTAACTAGAGGTTTTAACACTAATGTTTGAAGTTTGGTTTTAAAGGTGGAGGTGGTGTCAGCCTCCTTAACTCAGATTGGAAGTTGTTTCCATAGTAACGGTTCCTGGTAGCAGAAGACCGTCCTCCAAATCTACATTTGGATACTCTAGGAACTACGAGTAAACCTGCACTCTGAGAACAGAGAACTCTGTTAGCAACATGAGGAACTATCAGGTCTTGGAGATAACATGGAGGTAGGCCATTTAGAACTTTATACGCAAGTAATTTTGACCTGGATTCTGAGTTTTACGAGTAGCCAATGGAGTGAGGTTAACACTGGAGAGACGTGGTCTCTCTTGCTGATTCCTGTCATCATTGGCGCTGCTGCATTTTGGATCAGCTGGAGGATATTCAGAGAATTACTCGGACATCCTTCTAATAAAACATTATAGTAATCTAGTCTAGAAGATACAAACACATGAATTAGTTTTTCAGCATGATGATATAAAGTACAATGCCAGTAAGAGTGTTGTTTTAATCTGTAGAAGTAAAGAGGACAAGGGGCAAATATTTCCTGATTTTAAATAATTTTTTAATGGTCGCCACGTTTGTAGTATGGTCAAATATCTTGGCCATTTTATCACAGAACACATGGATGATGATGACGATATCCACAGACAGTGCCGCAGGATGTACGCACAGGCTAACATCCTCGCATGCAAGTTCAGCATGTGCTCAGAAGCTGTGAAAATTCATCTCTTTAGAGCTTATTGTTCACCACTCTACACTGCTCACTTGTGGTCAAGCTATAAAAAAGTAAGCTTCCACAAACTTCAAGTTGCATATAATGATGCTATGAGAATCTTACTCAAAAGGCCTAGATGGTGCAGTGCAAGTGAGATGTTTGTGGCTGCAAGAGTCAATACTCTCCAAGCTGTTCTTAGAAATGTAATGCACAGTTTCATGTGCCGTTTGGATGAGTCTGTGAATGGCATCATTGTAAATATAAATGACCCTGGGAAAGCCTGTATTTGTAACTCTCCCTGCTGGACAGGTTTTATGTTTTGTATGTATTTTGTCCTATGTTATGTTTTTGGAGAGACGTGGTCTCTCTTGCTGATTCCTGTCATCATTGGCGCTGCTGCATTTTGGATCAGCTGGAGGATATTCAGAGAATTACTTGGACATCCTGCTAATAAAACATTATAGTAATCTAGTCTAGAAGATACAAACACATGAATTAGTTTTTCAGCATCCCTTTGCGAGAGGATGTTCCTCCTGATCTTTGAGATATCAGGAGGAGCAGAAACCAGCTCATAGCACCGTTGTGAGTGGTGCACAATGGATCACCAGTAACAACCATCCATCCAGCACCTGCTTTCTGTTATTCTGGGTCTGCTGGAGCGTATCCTCGGGGTCTCCAGGCAACGGGCCGGGGTGGGCCCTGAACAGGTCACCTGTCCATCGCAGGGCCACATAGAGATAAACCACCAATTACTGTAGCATATTTTGTAAAATGCAAACTACCCCCAGAAAAAGAGCAGATAATTTTGCTGGGAGGAGCAGAGAATGCTGGGAGTCTGGGTGCCGGGTGGAAGACCTCCCACGGTGCCCCGCGAGGAATAACTGTGGCTTGATTCATCAGTTCCTGCTGACGTAATGGTAGAAACCAAAGAAGGCTTTATCTCCATCAAAAACATTAGTTTAATCATTCTACGTGGAAAAAAAGCTGAAATATGACTTACTAAAGAACTACAAATAGGTATATCTAAATACCTGAGAGCAGTGATTCACCATCAGGAAAATAGATTGTAGGCCAAACTTTTCACTATTACATGAATAAAGGGACACATTAAAAAGTAACATCAACTTTGACTAAATGAGCTGCCAGGACAGCCTGCTAAAGGTACCAGGTAGCAGAAAGTATAGATACTCATGTCCGAACCGTCTCCTCTGACTCCCGTTGATACAGAGGAGAAGCAACTGTAATAATCGGACCCCTCTCAGGTGAATGGACCCGTCATCCTCCCTCCAAAGGGAAATATCTGCTCTTCACAGCTGAAGCCGTTGTGGAAGCAGGGAGACCTGCAGTACATCGAACCACCACTAGAGGGCGACTCCAAAAGTTCAAGTGTCCAGCTTTACTACAGAAATAAACAGATTTGGTCCCAATAAAAATACATTTCAAAAATATTCTGGTTTCCAAAAACATCTTAATATTCAGTGCAAGTGTCTTAAACGATTGAGCAACAAAGCTCGTTGATCGTTTACATCACTTTTCCTTCCTCTGACGGGTTTAGTGGTTTTAGTTGGGACAGGTTCTCACTGAGATTTCAGAAATTTCCACAGGTTTTCGGTGAGATGGAAGCGGTGACTCACAGTTGGCAAAACCGTCCATCTTTACTTTTTCAGACTTTTATTTGTTCTTTTGCGAGTGTTATTCATTCAAGTCAGCCTGAAACTCTTTATCTGTGTGTGTGTGTGTGTGTTTTCTTCCCTCAATCTTCCGAGGTGGATTTTCCAGGCCGGTCAGACCAGATGATCGACCAATGGCCGACTACGTCAATTTTCTGCCCGGAGCTGCACACTTTTGTTTGATTTTCCAAGTCTTTTTCTGTCACCAATACGTTTTCACGCACGAGAGAATGGGGATGACATACAGCAAAGGGCCTGAGGCCAGGACTCAAACCTGGGACCGCTGCAGGAGGACTGTGGTCTCAGTACATGGGCCGCTTGCTTTCACCACTGTTCCACCCAGCTGCCCGACTTTGAGCTACTTTCATGGCACTTCAGGACTTGTTCATTTCATACCGCACATTTCATGTCAAACATGTTCCCTTTTAAGAGGGAATCATCTGAACTTGGTGTCCGTGACGGGGCTGGATGTTTTTGCTGAGGCAGTCCTGATAAAGAAACCAACCAACCCCCCCCTGACATTCCAGTCTGACTGTGATCCGAGTGAAGACGCTGATGACGTTAGTTCAGAGGTACATTTGAACTGGTCAGCAGTCGTTTGTGGAGGAAATAGAGAATGACGGAGTTCCATTCACGCCTTGGTTTTATTCTGCCTCCTTCTGCTGTGTGAAATAACAATAATAATGATAATAATAATGATCATAATAATAATAATAATAATAATAATAATAATAATAATAATAATAATAATACATTTTACTTGTTAGGCGCCTTTCATGGCACTCAAGGTTGCCGTACAACAATCAAAATATTAAAAAACACAATTAAACAGAAAAACTGCAGAAAAGTGTTTTGCAGCAGAACATAAAAAACAGTTATTGAAATGCAGCAATGCAAGAACAGAGAGGAAAACAGCAGATGTTGGTTCACCGCTCTGGGAATTGGTCCGTGTTGCCAACTTCCTTCTGCAAAAACGACTGTACTTGAAGTTTATTTTATCTAGTATGCTTGAATATAAGTACAGTAAGAATACTACGGACCATGTACTTGTAGTGTACTGGAAAGTATGCTAACTTAATACTTCTTTGGACTAAATTGGGACATTTTTAAATGAATAAAAATGTATACCTGGTACACTAGTAGTATATATATATATATATATATATATATATATATATATATATATATATATATATATATATATATACGAGTACTTGAAAGTGTACTTTTGTCAATTTAAAATGCCCCTATAAAGTATACTTTTATTATTTTATATAGAATGGTAAATTATGCAGATGACGTGATGACGTCATTTAGCCACTTTCAGGACAGCCAATAACTACTGTTCTTGTTGAGGCGTTGGCACCACTGGAGGTTTTTTTTTTATTTAACATTTGCAAAAAAGTACAGTGATAGCAAATCTTCACATTATCCAATTTCACGTTGAATTATAACATATAAAGAGTATAACTCAAATAAGAAACAAAACAAAAAGCACAACACATTATAACCAGCCTGGGGGGGTGAAATTAACAGAATTAACAGAAAGCCAAAACATTTACATACATTTATGGTTTTGATTGCTTTTGAATTAGTAGAAAACTTAATAGAGTCCAGATACTGATTATTCACAATGAAAAGTAAAAAAAGAGGGTTTTTTGTGTAAGAATTTGGATTTGTGGATGTGGAATTTTGCAAGGATAATCAACAAATTAATACTAAATGTTTCTTTTGGCTTTGTTCTAATCGTAACATGGTCAAAAACACCAAACAACACATTCTTCCAAAATAATTTGAAATCAGTTTCAATGCTTTCAGACACAAAATTACACATATCACTCCAAAAAGTTTGAACAATGGGGCACAGTTGGAATAAGTGAGTCACATTACAATGTGATCATTTGTAGGATAGAATTCATGAATCAACTTAAATGAACCACTGGAGGGCGATAAAAAAGAGGGCGGTAAAAAGCTTCCCTTTTTTTCTGATAATCCCCCCTTATTTCCCTCCACGTTCACCTGGGCACTTCCCACGCAGCGGTGACGTCACATCTGCACAACCAACGCTGGCCTTGCAGCTTCATCCTCCTCTTCTTCACCTCTGTTACCTTCTGCTGTTTGTTTCCCCGAGGACGGTTGGAGTAAAACAGCGTGTGTGAGGGGTTTAGTTGAGTAAAATCGTTCCAAGTTCATTATTAATAAAATGAAAACGGCAAAATCTGACCTTGTTGAAAAGAGTTCAGTTAAAACCCTAATTTACCCTAATTTAATCATCGTTATGATCCAAATTAAAAGAAATCTATAATGACGAAGTATTTACTCAAATAACTTTCAACATTCAGGCACGTCGTACTGCAATTAGTGCTTTAATTAAAGAATCAGAGAAAGACGTTCTGCTGCCCCCTAGTGGTCAGAACCAAAACCTGCAACAGGAACCTGTAGGGCTTTTAGGAAAACGCCGGTGTTGTGCCAAAAAGTGATTGCCTGGCCGCGGGAGCGCGCACAGCAGCCCGTTGATTGATAGCGCTAAAACGTCAGATTTTCATATTATGAAGCTCAAGAAATGAGATCAAGTCATATTTAGGCAGGAACAACTTTTCATTAACTGTATTTGGCCTTCAATTAATTTTTGGCAGGTGAAAATGCCTATTTTGTGTTGTAATGGTCCTTTAAAAGAGTTAAAAGCAATCCTGTGAGCTCTAGTGTTTATATTATGAAGCTCAAGAATGAGATCAGATCATATTTAGGTAGAAACAACCTTTCATTAATTGTATTTGGCCCTCAATCAATTTTTGACAGGTAAAAAGACCAATTTTCAGGGGAGAAATCAGAGTCTGGCAGGCAATCACATTTTGGCACAACAACGGGATCGAGATTCACCTGTACAGGTGTTAACAAGATTGGGATGGATCAGTAGATACTCCAGTCTGCGTGGAAGTGTCACTAATCTGCGTGGAGAGGACAGAAGTTTTATATAGAAAAATACGTTTTATACAGAATTTAATTTTGAGAAATAGTTTTATCCTGTAATAGTGAAAATGTAATATGTTGTCATCTTCGTTTTTGAACATATAAAATGTTTTTGTAGGTCGGATACCTTGCTTTCCTAGTTTATAAACTTTCAAAACAGTCTTAAACTCTTTAAAGTATGCTGTACATTCCCTTAATATTACTTTTTTAAATGTATAAAATGTAAAGAAAATTACCCAATATCCACGCCAAAGCAAATGTTTGTTTCTTTTTTCGCTTTAAAAAAAGTTTTACCTTCTCCGATAAAAAATAAAAAGTTCTTTCAAGTTATTTATTATTATTAATATTAATCTTATTATTAGTAGCAGTAGTATTATTCTATTAAAGGGAAAAGAAACATAAGAGGATTCTTCCGTTTCAAAGTATTATTTAACATTCCCTTAATATTATATATATTTTATGTGTAAAATTTAAAGGAAATAACACAATACATAATATTAGATCCATGCCAACGCCAATCTTTCTTTTTTCGCAAAAAATGTTTAATTTTTGCGATAATAAATACTTTTTTCCAAGTTATTTATTTATTGTCTTTATTCTATTAAAAGAAAAAGAAACACAAAAGGAGGTCTGGACATGTGGGTTGTTTGAGGATGTAGATTGATCGGGTGTATGGAGCTCTAAAGAACTGCTGGGTTGAGTTGGGTTGGTTCCGACCACAGACTGGATCAAACGTCTTCTCTTGGCAGGAAATGAGTTTAAAACCATAGACATATATACATATGTATATAGTCTGTCTATGTTTAAAACGGTGTGAATCTTTGCTTCTCGTCAGACAGCACCTCGTGGAGGAAACAGCGTTAAATCACCACGTGTGGAGTCACGTGACAGGTTCCTGACAAACGGCTGGAAACTGGTCTGAGGTGTGTTATGTGCCATCACGTGTTTCGCTTCACCTGCATGATGACTGTCACAAGTCTTCTCAGGTGCTGAAGTGGTGAATTTATGAGCTCCGAGCTGCAGTTTCTGTCTGGAAACTGGACTTCAAACTTCCACAAATCAAACCTGCAACTTCTGTGTTTCATCTGACTGCTGAAGGGGAGACTTTTACTTCTCCTGAACTTCACTAATGGCAGTGGTTCTCAAACTTTCTTCGTCATTCTCCACTTTAAACAAGTGGGGATTTTCAAGCCCCACTTGCCCCGTCGCCCCAACAAAAATCTTGACGAATTAGTTCAAATTATTTTAAATGTATTGAAATTACTAGCACCAAGTATATCAGTCATATTTGATACTGAATCAAAATCAAAAACAACAAATAACAAAGTTCAAAAAGAGAAAATAAAAGTGCAGTTGTGCCATCATAACTTCATTTGCAAAAACAAACGAGAAGTTTCCCTGCATTACTAGTGGCTGCCGTGTGCCTGTTTTGCACTGCACAAAGTTCAAAAAGAGAAAATAAAAGTGCAGTTGTGTCATCATAACTTAATTTGCAATCTGTGCACTGAACATCCTTTCAAAACGGGGTTGCAGGCTGAAACTGCCACTCTCAAATCATGCTCAATGTTGAGCTGGGATCTGTACTTGGTTTTTAGAGAAGCTCACTCAGGTTCTCAAAGACATCTAAATGTTGTTCGAGGCGTCTGCCCCATGCCTCAAGTTTTCGGGAGAACGCAGTGATCTTGCCTGCCAGGTGCTTGTCTTTGCCTTGTAGCTGAATATTTAACTCATTCAGCTTGCAAAACACATCACTGAGATAGGCCAGCTTCAACAGAAATTGTTCATCGCTGAATTTGATGGCAGCCTCGGACATGCGCTCCTCCTCCAAAAAAAGTCGAATCTCTACTCTCAGCTCAAAGACGCGCAACAACACTTTGTCCCTGGAGAGCCACCTTGCTTCGCTGTGAAACAGCACGGATGTGTGATCAGCTCCCATCTCCTCGCAAAGTGCAGAGAGCAGTCGCGCTTTCAGGGGTCAGGTTTTGATGAAACTTTTCTTTTTTATAGGTTTATAATTTATTTGTATTCATCCACAAAGCACACAACTTAAAGAAAGGAATCTTTAATCATTGTAAATGATCACAAACAAAAATATTTCAACAAGTCAAACAAAATCTGGAGACAAGAAACATGTCGTAGAGAGCTAGAAACTTAAAAAAAAAAGAAAAAGACAATACATTCTGATTACATCTCATCCACATTAGTGCAAGTCTCACAGCAGATGGACCACAGATGTAGTTTGGAGTAAAACTAAGTAGAAAAGGACTAAGTTTTCAGTAGCATTAGCGGTTTTCTTTAGTTATTATCATTATTGTTGTTTTATTTTGGCACAGTAGGCAAAGACAAACATTTCCCGCGGCCTCACAGCATCGTTTCTGCATCCTTCAGTGGAGTGTACAGGTACGCAGCGTTGTCCTCCTCGTAGATGATGGCGACCGTCTCCCCGGCATCCGCCGCTGTGGCCACGCCGCCCTGTATGTACGCCTGAGGGGGAGCAGACGAGAAGCCATTACTGACGCCCTTCACCTCTGACCAGTACTGGAGTTGAGGGGGGATGAGGGGGGATGGCATCCCCGCCTTAAATAAAAACGGTCCAAATCATCCCCCCTGTAAAACTGCCATCCCCCTTTCCATCCCTTATGTCATTTCATCCATGAATGTGGTTTTACTGCTATTTCAACATTTAGAGTCATCACCAGAAAAATAACTTATTTGACAATTTTCATCTGTTTCAAGTAAATTTTCACTTGAAATAAGTAGGAAAATCTGAGATAAGATTTATCTTCTCATTACAAGCAAAAAAAATCTCGTGAAAATTGTTGTTTTTTCCAGTGATGAGTCTTGTTTTAAGTGTAATGAGATTTTTTTACTAAAATGAGACATTTTATCTAGAAATAAGACAAATATTCTTGTTAAGATTTTGAGTTTTTGCAGTGATCCATTGTACTTATCCTGTGAAGGACAGAGTCATATTGATAAGTTCAGAAAAGTGTTTTTTATTGTTGTGTTTTGATGTATTTGATGTAAGTCCAGTGGATATTTAAAGCTTACAGAAGGCTGCATTTAACTGCTGCTATGTCATTCCTGCAGTATTTCTGCAGGTGTTTTGGTCAGTGCTATTATTTATAATATATCATATTATTTATAATCAGCACAAATTATCTGTCCCCATATGATAAAATCCACCATCCCTCCTGATTTTTTTTTTTACAACTCGAGTACTGCCTCTGACCCCTGAACCCACAGCGGGGAGGTGCGTGACGAACCCGCTCCAGCAGCTGCAGCCGCTCCTCGTTCAGCAGGTTGCTCTGCCGCAGCTGGCCCACCACGTTCTCCAGTCCCAGCAGCTTCTCCAGGTGCCGGCGGTGCCGCTGCTGCAGCACCTTCACCTTCTTCTGCAGCTCCGCCACCACGGCCTCCAGCTGCTCCTTGTTCAGGCTGCTCCTGTGGTAGCTGCTCCGGACACGGGGACGGGTACAGGTACGGACAGGTGAGCAAGGACAGGGACAGGTACGTACAGGTACGTTCAGGTGAGAACTGCAGGGTGGACGGTTACAGAACAGTTATGATTATATATATAGACTTGTACCGTATTTTCCGCACTATAAGGCGCACCTTCAATGAATGACACATTTAAAAACTTTTTCCATATATAAAGGCGCACCGCATTATAAGGAGCACTAAATATATGGTAAAATACCATACTATAGTGGCTGGGGTTGAGTTACGTATCTACATCAAGATCGCCTCAACCAAGTTAACATCAAGACCGCCTCAACCCAGACCGAGACCAAGACCAGAAAGTATCAAGACCAAGGGCCAGTCCCAATCCCCTCCTAGTCCTACTTTTCATCCCTACCCCTTCCCGTGAGGGTAGTGGTGTCCCAATTCCTCTTTGCATGTAGGGCTAGTGGACATAACGAGGGGTAGGGTGTATGAATCTAGCCCTTCAGAGCAAGGGTTTTCAGATGCTGACTCACCGACCGAGGGTTAGAGAAAATTTCTCAGAATGCTTATCGTCGTCATTTGCAGACTGAATCAAACAAAAAAACATGGCGGATATTTCTAATTTTTAGTGAATAAAATCAATATTTTTAGTTAGTTTCTGCATAAAAATGCGTTTTGATTACATTTCTAGCGAGAAATATATATTTTACTTTCATAATATTCACTCAGTGAATGTACATAATCACTCGCTTGCCCGTTGTTGCGAAGTCTTTTCAAATCTCGCCAGAATAAAGGCTGAATAACCAGCCTCCAACAGCCCCCTCCACCTCAGAAAAGTCATGAATAGTAAATGTTACTGATTCAAATTGGACTTAATTTGGAGATGAAACCTGGATTTTAAATATTAAAAGATACAATTATCAACTTGAAATTGCATTATTTACTATTATAGTAATCAGATTACACTGAAGAACTGGTGATCATGAGAATCTGTCACCTTCGTGTGCAACGGCATCTCAATTATCCGAGTCTGAGAGACCCGAGACCGAGACCAGGACCACAAAAAAGTGGTCTCAAGACCGGTCTCGAGAACTACAAGTCTAATAAATACAGGACTGTCTCAGAAAATTAGAAAATTGTGATAAAGTTCTTTATTTTCTGTAATGCAATTTAAAAAAAAAAAAGAAATGTCATACATTCTGGATTCATTACAAATCAACTGAAATATTGCAATCCTTTTATTATTTTAATATTGCTGATTATGGCTTGCAGTTTAAGATTAAGATTCCCAGAATATTCTAATTTTTGGAGATAGGATATTTGAGTTTTCTTAAGCTGTAAACCATGATCAGCAATATTAAAATAATAAAAGGCTTGCAATATTTCAGTTGATTTGTAATGAATCCAGAATGTATGACATTTTTGTTTTTGTTATTGCATTACAGAAAATCACAATATTCTAATTTTCTGAGACAGTCCTGTAGTATTAAGTGTTGCGTTAAGTTTCCATCTCTAACATTGTGAATCTGAAGCCTCAGAAGGATTCTCTATAAACATGAACGGACGGAGACGGCGAGCGGCTCACCAGTGTTCCTCCAGCTGCTGATCCTGCTGCTCCGGGTCGTCCGTCTCCGACAGGCCTTCGTCTCCGTCTGCGTCTCCGTCCAGGCCCTGCAGGGGCACCAGGGGCACCAGGGGCGCGGCGGGCGGCGCAGCGGGGGGCGCCACGTGTTTGGAGGTGATGGGCAGCGTGGACGAGATGGGCTCCGAGCTCAGGGCGGACGACAGCACTGTATTCGGGGACGACGTGAACTTGGGAGACGTTTCACAGGGGAAGACGCTGGGAATCGCCTCAAAGTAGGCGATGACCTCCGTGTCCTGACCTCCCTGGAGGCCCGGGAGCTCCTGGAGCTCCCCAGCGCCGTTCTGGAGCGCGGCTCCGTCCGCCACCACCAACCTGCCCCCCTGACCTAAAACGGCAGCGGTGATTCCCTTCAGCAGCTCCTCCGGCCCGTCCCCGGCCGACACCAGCAGCAGGTCCGAGTCCCCCGCGCCGTCGCCCATCTGGTACAAAGTTAGAGGGAAGTTCAACCCTACGGAGACCAGCGAGTCCGTCTGCAGAGGACGGTCAGACTCCCCGACATCTCTCCACTCCACCAAACCGGTTTCCCCCGGCTGTGACGTCTCCACGGCGATCTCGTACAGCTGCACCGTGTGTGATTCACTCTTCACCCCTGCAGCATCGAGACTCTTCATCCCTGCAGCGTCGAGAGTCTTCGTCCGGTCACCTGACGCCGCCTCGCTGGGATCGTCGTCACTCCTGAGACGCTTCGGCTCCCTCTCGCTGGGATCAGCCGCTTTCCGTTTCTACAACCAAGCCAGAGCTCGAGTTCAGCAGATGCAACAGGACAGTTTAAATTCAACAGCAGCTGTGATGTCACAGGGGGGAAACTTCTGTTTCACACCTCTGGACTTATGGAAAGAACTTGAGAGCTATAAACTATGTAAAACAACACATAAAATCAACATTGAAGGGAAGAACATTATTACTTATTTTGAATTCAAAGAAAAGAAGCTATGTGCTATTGTCAATCTTTATATTTAATTAGGAAAATGTCACATTCATAAATGTAAATTCCAAAACTCTTCTCCATTATTTAAGTTGTTTTTTATTGAAGTTGATTATTATCTCAAGTCTCTTAAGTTAATTACAAATAAGATTGTATTGTCAATGATGGATATCCATTCTGAGATTTTCAATCATTAAGCTGTCACAAATATAATTCTCATTTTATGCAAGATATTATGAAGTCTGTCACACAAAGGTTTTGTGTCTTTTATGTATTTATTAATTTTTTTTCTTTTTATTTATTTATTTTTCTAACTTTTTCTTTAAATGTCATTTGTTGCTGTTGATGATGCATGACTGTGCACTGTGCCGCTGATGTTGCACAGGTTGTGAACTGAAATGACTGATTGTTGTACATTGTTCGTATATTGCAAACTTTCAATAAAACATCAATGCTGGGAAAAAAAGACCTTTGGACTTATTTGTTTCAATTTTAAGTTATTTATCACATTAAATTACAAACAACACTATTCCTTTTGATGTTCTCAGGTTCAAATATAAGAGACGCAGATTTGAGAGGAAATAAAAAAAAGAGGAAATTCAGTACTTCCACTTCCACGTTGCATTAAAACCGTCTCAACGGCCCGAAACAACGCAGCATCTCACTGTTCAGTCACGTCTCACCTTGAGCTCCGGGAAGACGGTGGGCACGGCGTCGCTCTCCAGGTACCGGATCCCCCAGCGCACCTTGAAGCACGAGGGCTCGAAGTGCTCGTGGCAGATGTACTGGTGTCGGGAAGGAGTCCAGTGTTCCCGGCCCATGTTCCGCAGCCACTGCTGCAGGCGGGCCGGGTCCTGCAGAGGGAACCTAGGACGCAGCGCAGAACACAGCTGGGGTTTATGGGCTTTAAGTGAGACCAGAAAATGGAAAACTGCAGCTTAAGAAGAAAAAAAAGTGCTTGTTAAACTTATCAGCAAGAATATGAGGACTGATGTTCAGGCGTCAGCTGGGATCAAATAACCAACTGTGATGCCTCAGACTCAACACCTTTTAGCTTGTGTTGTTACTTTCTCTGCTGTGTAATCTGACCCAACTCTTGGCTTTTAAGTTGATTATTGCAGCGCAAATATCCACACACAAAAAAATGTCTACATTTAAATTTGTTGCATTCAGTTTGTTCTGATGATGTTTAACTGCTTTGTAAAGTCATCTAAAGCACATTTTAAAGATTGTTTACAGGTTAAAGTCTGAATTCTGAAAAAAAGCGTTATTAAATTCATTTTTAATCTCACTTAACATGTTTTATTTTTTAAAGGCACACAGCCGTTTAGTCCCACTTCAGGTTATACATGTTAAATGTTCATATATTCACTATAACATATCTCAGAGTTGATTTTCTGTGAGGAGATTCCACCAAACATTTAAATGATCACCAATCATATTCATTAAATATAGAATTTGCTTCTGACTTCTGACACTCTTTCCCTGAAGATGTTTCACCACGAATATTCCACGTTTAAAGAATGCATCGACCAGTTTTCAATAAAAAGTACCCCAAAGTGCGCAAATTCAGTAACTTCAGTTAACTCCTTTGTCCTTTTGTCCACCTCATGCAAACCAATAATTGGATAATTTTCACACAAAGCAAACATCTGAAGTATATCAATCACTGCAGTTCTTATTCAGTGGAGGGTTTTAGTTATTTGTTAATGTCAGTTCAGGCAGTGGCCTTTCCTGGGGAGAAAATACTACAATAGTCTGGATTACTATGACACAGTAGGTAATGGAACATGAGAAGTAGTTTAACTAGTTTTATAATTATCCCTAACCATTCCAGTTATTAAAGTTTTCATGAGTCACGCTGTCCTCTCAATAGATCAACTCCAAGACTGGTTAAGGTAAATACTTACCTGCTGTACTCTACTGCCCTTACTTTTTAACAACTTGTGCTTTTTATTTTTTTTACTTTTCTTATCATTTTATTTGTTATTCACTGTTTAATTGTGTCTTGCTGATTTTAATGTTGATGTAAAAAACTTTGAATTACCTTGTGTTGAATTGTGCTATACAAATAAACTTGCCTTGCCTTACTTTTTAACAACTTGTGCTTTTTATTATTTTACTTAATTGTATTTGTTATTTACTGTTTAATTGTGTGTTGCTGCTTTTAATGTGGATGTGAAGCACTTTGAATTACCTTGTGTTGAATTATTCTATACAAATAAACTTGCCTTACTCTTTAACAACTTTTGCTTTTTATTATTTTACCTCTTTTCTTATTTTAATTTTATTTTATTTACTGTTTAATTGTGTCTTGCTCCTTTTAATGTGGATGTAAAGCACTTTGAATTACCTTGTATTGAATTGTACTATACAAATAAACTTGTCTTGCCTTAAAATGACGTCATCTTGTGTCATTTATTCCCTAATACAGTCAAATCCACAAAAATAAAATGCAAAGGGCCTGTTTCTTAATGTTACTATGTCTTTTTAGCACGACTCAGTCATCAAACTCCTTAAAGACACAAATATTATCAACTCAACTGTATTAAAAAGAAAAAAAAAGGAGAGTCATTGATGGGGTGACCGTAAAGCGGCAGTGACACGTCGAGCAGGAAGCTTGAAGCTTCTCCATCAGTGATCCGAGCAGCCGCGTTCGGACTCGTGTAAAGTCGTGAGTTTAAATCAGGATCTTACTTGTAAAAGCTTTTCCCGTCATTCCCGCTCCCGGAGTCGTTCACGCAGTCCGGGGCCGAGCAGTACTTGGGCATCTCTGGGCGTCGCTGTGGCAGCTGCTGCCTTGCTCGTTCACCTGGGATCATAACAAGGTGAAAGCAAAGTCCTTCCCTCGTCGGGACACGCGTGCTCCGGCTCGTGTTGTCAACACGCGGCGCGCAGCGATCAGCTGTCCGCTCTGACGTCACAGGCATGCGACAGTCTGTAGTCGCATAAAACCATATATATCCCCCCCTCACAAAAATAAGAAAAATAGATCAACAAAACTAAATGAAAAATTTTCAAATAACAAAATAACATATTTGAACAATTTTTCAGACAATAAAATAACATTTTAACCATTTTTCAGACAATAAAATAATTGAAAAAAATCTGAAAAATAGTTAAAATGTTATTCTGTTACTTGAAAATTTAAAAATATGTTTTGTTGATGAGAAAATATGTTTCTCTATTTTTCTTATTTTTTGAGGGGGGATATATATTGTTTTTCGGCACTACCTTGTTCTCTTTAGCTGATATAACATGAATTAATCCTATGTGGGATCAATAAAGTTCTTATTTTTGCCATCTGAGAAAATTAAATATATTATCTTTGGTGCCTAACTGTTTCCCAAGTATATTAGTGCGTGTGTGAATGAATAAATGAGACGTAAAACCTAAATTTCTTTGTAGAAAGGCGGTTTATGAAAATAAGTCCATTTACTTGTATTAGTTTACAGCGCAGTCTTGCCACATCCAATATGGCGGCGTCGTTGACGTACTGCAGCGCCAGATCCATGCTCAGCGCTCGATGGGCTGTCTACGTATTTATGTCTATGGCCTGTAGTGTTTGAAAACTTTCTCCATTACCTCTCTCTTTCTTTTATCCTATGTTTATATAAACAATAAAATTTAGAAACAGCATCCATTGTAAGATAAACTCGAAGACTGCAAAGGCCGAATCGGTTCCTGGTGAGTCATCAGCGTCGGTCCTGTTGCCTAGCAACTCTGACAACGACAATTTATCATCGTTTGTAAATCGGACCATGACATTTAAATTTTACTTTTTTTTCATTTCATAATATAAAATCTGAATATGTAGCGTCATTTTATATTCGGTGCAGGATTTTTATTTATCTCAGGCTGTGAGTGTCGCAGTACAGTCCGTCATCCGCGAGTTGCGCAATGGATCTTGGGATATGTAGGCTGTTTAGTTTAATATTTCCCGATAAAAACAAACGGAAACGGATATCGTCATAGAACTGTTTCACATGTAAATAAGATTTTTAATCATCCGTTTTAGTGGATATCAGTGCATTGGCTCTAACAGACACTCATTTTACATTACTGTTATGATAAAAGCAACTTTTGTAGTAAACAAAATCTTGTACTGATTCATTCATCTAATATTACATATCAGAAAAATATTCCTGAGGTTGAAGTTAAATCTTCATTACATATTTCCATATTAAAAAATGTATTCCCAGTATAATCATCTCCAAGGAAATACAGTCATTTTTCTGATTCAAGTATCTAAACGCTGAACTCTTGCATATTCTGTTGGCAGAAATTGGTATTCTGTATTAAATACATTTAATTCAACAGATGTTGAATACGATTAATGTGACAGTTAACCATCTACTATATGGTAACATCACCTAAAACTCTTTTATAACATGTTGTGGAACCTTGTTTTGCAATAAGTGTTTTATTTAAAACACTGTTATAATCTTAATTCTGTTCTATGGTTTGCAAAAACCAAGTTTTAATGTCACTAAATTAACCTTATTTTACATCTCTGTGGCGATCAACTATGAGTGCCAGCAGGATTTTTTAGGTCTTTTTTGCTGCACCTACGTACAGTAGACCAAAACTTTTGACACCCTTCCCCATTTGTTTGAATGAGGTGTGTCCCAACTTTTTGTCTACAGCAGGGGTTTTCAATTCCGGTCCTCGGGCCTCCCTGCCCTGCATGTTTTAGATGTTACCCTGCTTCAGCACACCGTGATACAAGTGGCTGTGTCATCAACAGAATTGTGCAGGGCTTGATGACAAGCTAATTAGGACCATTAATTAGAATCAGGTGTGATGATGAAGGGAAACATCTAAAACATGCAGGACAGGGAGGCCCGAGGACCGGAATTGAAACCCCCCTGGTCTACAGTATGTTCTTCATTTTAAATGGTGTCTTCACATATCAACCCCAATGCTTTTACATCCGTTTTCTTCATTAAAGTCAAGTAAAGGACGGAGTTGCAGACCAGATCTGAAGGATTCTTCAGAATGAGGCAACACTGTGTTGCTGTGATGAAATCAGGATCCAGGCCCTGAGTTGGGATATCGCTTTTCTTTATTTCCTCCTATATTTTACCTTACATTCTGCTTTCACTTTTGGAATTTCCTTCCTTCTCACCTCTTTTTACTTTTCTGCTTCCCATAAGTTTTTGTCATCCTTTCCTCCCTCCCTCCTTCCATCTTATCCTTTTATGTTGGAATTAAAAATTTTTTTTTTTTGAAATTGGAAATAAGCAAACATTACAGATGTGTGAAACGTAAAAGAAAAAAGGCATATATTCTTCACTGGCGTAAAAATACGAGCTCATTTCTAAAAATCAGTGGACTGCCTCTTTTTTTGTTTTTTATTCAATAATTTTCTCCAAACATTACACAGAATCTTTAAATGATACAGTATATATATACATACACGTCAGTGTATTTCTTTATCTAAAAAGTTGAGGGCCATTGGACAATGCAGCTGTGCGTTTCAAGACAGGATCGTATTCTGGACGTTTGCGTGATGACGAAGTTCACACATGGGGCTAGTAGGTCACGGATAATGGAACATGTGCTGGAGACTCGAGTGCCGTCAGTGTTTGCTTGAACATCGAAGCTAGTCGGAAGAGTGGACTGTGCAGGAGCTGCCAGCCGAGCGGCACAATGACGATCAGGGATAAAAAACACGGAGAGGAATAGCACCTTCCCCAACAGGAAGCAATGCATCAGTGCAAAAAAAAATCAATGTTACCGGCGAAACACGTCACTAATGGCAAACAGCACCTTTATGAGTGAACCCAGAGAAGCTTTTCTTTTTTTTCCTTTCTTCTTTCGGACCGTAATCATAGTGGGATTGTTTTCCTGTTAAAACGTGAGCTGAGATACTGCCGGTCGGTTTGAGTAACACTGAGACACGCTGCTCCTTGAACTGTGTATCCAGGCCAACGTTACAACGCCGAGTTTCAGGGTCACGCGATGCTCTCGCTGAAACTGAACAATCATTTTCAGAACAGATCTTTGGTACATACCAGCTATTTGAAGCCATCTGCTGAGATTATCAAATATGTAAAAACCAAGCAGCTTGAGAGAGAGACTCGCCTCACAACTGTCGGGCCGGTTTCTTCATCCAGTGACGGAACACGTGAGCAGGCAAATGAACTACGGAAACAGGGATTTTCTTTTCCAGTTTGAACCAACAATGTGAAAAGAATAGAACCAAATGTGGACCGGGCTGGCTGGTCCGAAGGAGCTCCTCGCTTCGTAACAACGCCACGTATTTTTTCTGCTTATGACTAACTGAAGTTTGTTGGGGGGGGGGGGGGGGTCCCTTAGGCTAAGCGTCAAGGGGATTATGTCCAAGCACTGGAGGGAATGAGGTGGACCGGGGCTGATGGGAGCTCAGTGTCGCAGACGGGTTCAGTGGCCTCTACATCATCCCCAGCTGCATTAGCGTGTTGGCGTACGCCATGGGCTTGACATTCGGATGAGGCTGTGAAGGAAGAACGGGAGAGACGGGATTAGATGCAGCTTCTATAACAGAGGTGGGCAAACCAGGGGCCGGATTCACCAATATGTTCTTAAGAACGATCTTAAGAAATGTCTTAAGATCTAAAATTAAGAAGTTCATAAGAAAGTTCTTAATTGCAATTCCTCAATAAGACAAGAACTGTCATTTCTTACGAATTTCTTATTTTTCCTACTTAAGAACTTCTTAAAATATGTCATTGCATTGCACGCGCCAACAAACAACATTTATAGGTAGTTTGGGTCTTAACCGTCAGTCACTCACTAAACTTGGAGAAGGAGAAAAAGAGATGCAGGAACTTTTCAAGGTTATGGTGGATGAGATTAATGTGCAAAAAAAAATACTATTGGGGAAAATTAATAATTATTAACTACCACGCTAACTAACATGCTAACTAACAGTTAACAGGCTCTTTTTGTAATTAATTACAAAGTATATCCTCAAACTATGACCTACTAGTCTAAATTTGTCTAAAATGTGTTGAAAAAAGTGATATTAGAGGCTTATTATTATTATTATTACCTTTTCACAGAATACATTTTAAGACAGGTCAAGGTTGTCTTAAAGTTAAGAAAAAAGTCAAGAACAAATTTGAGAACTTTTGTTTCAAGAATACCATTTATTCTTAAGTTTTTTTCTTAAGAAGAAACTTAGACCCCGTCCACACGTAGCCGGATATCTGCGGATATCTGCTAAACCGGAGATATTTTCCTACGTTTGGACCTGTCATCCACATGAAAACGCAAATAAACGAAGGTTTAAAAAAACTCCGGGCAAAGTGAAGATTTTTGAAAACTCCGTTTATGTAGATGCGTGTAGACAGAGACAACCGGAGTTTTGCGTTTTCGAACGTCACATCATGCGCCAAAACAACAACAAATCTGCTCTGACGTGCGACTTTTGTTCACTACAGAACTACAGATGATCCACCATCTGTTCTCCAAGCTATTTATTAAATAAATGGTCTCTGGTCTTGACCACCGCTTACTGCGTTACACCGACACAGAGGCTACACCGTAAGGTATGCGACGACGCGCACCCTACGGTGCCCGCGGAGCCGCCGCGGAGGTGCAGCTTCCCGGGAGCCGCAGATGATCTACAGGTTATGAATGTGGTCAAAAACGCAGATCTTCGGTTATGTGTGGATGCAAATTTTTTTATAAACGGAGGGGGGAAATATTCGTTTTTAAAAATACCCGGCTACGTGTGGACGGGGTCTTAAGAAGAAAGTTGAGAAAATACTTAAGAACTTTTTGGGAGAATATGACTTCTTCTCTTTTTTCTTCTTAAGACTGAACTTAAGAAAAAAATGACACTTAAGAAGATTTTTTTTCTTAAGAATGTTTCGTGAATTCGGCCCCCGGCCCTCGAGGGCTCAGCCCTGCACGTTGGAGATGTTTCCCTGCCTCAGCACCGATGATTGTGTCATCAGCATGACCTTGATGACCTTGATGACATGCTGATGACGACCATTAACTAGAATCAGGTGCGTTAAAGCTGGGAAACATCTAAAAAAACGGGGGACAGCGGCCTTGGAGGACCAGGACTGCCCACTCCTGTACTCTAAATGGTTTGACCAGGTTAAATTTAAGACTTTTTAATACCCTTTTCAAACAAAATCTAAGACCAAAAAGAAAAGTCACACACTTTGAACCCGATGTCCAGAGAAAATTAGATTGTTGAGCCATTTGTCACCAAATGTACATTTACCCATATTTGCTTGCCAGGTCTCGAGACTACGCAGGTTCGAGGTTGCTAGATTTCAGCCCAAACGCGATGTCAAACCCGCCGAAATAATGAAAAACCAGCTCAAATTCTCTATGTTAAAAGCCTAAATTCTTAAATGTGTAATACATTTCAAGCTTCACAACACCACTAAATAACCAGAAAAGCTCAGGCTCCAAACAAAGACTACAATTATTGAATTGTGTAGATTAATGTAATATGTACTGAGTATTGTGCATTTAAAATAGCACTTTATATTTACTGTGCAATCGGGCAATCTGCAATATAATTACGCACCTAACACTTTAACACTTCAGCACTCTGCACTTTAATCAGCCCTTTGATACCTAATTTTAGCATTTAATATTACTGAAATTCGTATGGTCCCCTGACCCTTGGCCTGTATGTTTCATGATCCACTATACTTTTCATTGTTTTTGCTTTTCTTTTCCTTTTCTGTCCTATTGTGTTTTTAAGGACACGTTTTCTCTCTTGTAATTGCTCCTCCTGCCTACTGGCCATGGAAGCTAACTGTTCTACTTGTCGTTACTGTTGTTTTATTGATTTTATTATTTTATGTTGTTGACATTAACCTGCCGAAGGGACTAAAGATGAAAATTAGCCGTTGGCTATAATCTTGCATATTTACATGTATATGTTCATTAATATGTATTGTCCCTGTTATAAATAAAATAAACTCAAACTCAATAAAGCAAATAAAATATCAGTGAGTTTATTGTGTACGTTTCTACTTTTCTCTACCATAATGGAAACTTTTTTGTTAATAATTTCTCCTAAATATTTAGTAAAAACCAGGAAAAGCACCCAAATGTTATCAAGCTGCCCAACCTGGCAACACTGACGGAGGCATTGTTAAGCAAGCGATAAACTTTTCCTTTTCAAAGTGTAAGAAAACTTTAACGATGACCGGATAAATTCCCTATAAAATTAAGATTCAAAAATGAAGACCCTTGGATTGAGATTTAAGACAAATCTTATTTTAGGAATATGGAATTCAAGACTTTTTAAGGAACCTGTCTAAACATAAAAAGCACCAAAGTCCTTGTTCCTTCGGACGTGACGAGGAAACATAGAAAAGAAGAACATTTAAGGGAGTCGTAAACTGATTTAGTTGCAGCTCCAACGACGGCCTGACCCGTTGTCTCTGCTCCTACTCTAAACCACAGAAGAAGAGTGAACGGTACTGACCACAGCAGTGAACTGGTGGAACTCTGGCTTGAGATCGGATCCCCTGAGGTGAATATACGCTCCTTTGTTTCCCATCTGATCACTGCAGGAAGGAAGGAGGCGACACGGTTAACATGTGAGCGGGGAAGAGGGGGAGCGTATCATCCTCTAAAAATTGGAGATTTAACACATCATTGCTTAAAGATTGCTTATTAATTTTTTTAAGAAAGAATGGGACATATTTTTGCAAAATAACGATCAGCCGGAAACATCAGCGAGTGCCTTATGGGAAGCAGGAAAAGCAGTAATGCGAGGTAAAATAATTTCCTTTTCCTCAAATAAGAAAAGGAAGGATAACTTAAAAACAAAAGAATTAGAATGCGAAATTAAAATGTTAGGAGGCCTTCCGAACATATCCTTAATAGAATAAGGAAAACTAAAATAGAATTAAATAAAATAATTGACGCAAAAACACAGTTTCTAGTACAAAGGCTTCGCCTGGAAAACTTTGCACACGCTAACAGATCGGGGAAATATTTAGCCAATCAATTAAAAGTAAACAAAGAAAAAACAACCATAACATCTATTAAGGATCAATCTGGGGAACATGATCCCTGTTTAATAAATTCAGTTTTTAGAGACTTTTACTATAAACTATATTCATCACAAATTGAACCATCTGACCAATCCATCAATCAGTTTCTTGGAGAAATTAATCTGCCGAAGTTACATCAGGAACGGGTTACGAATTTAGAATTCACCGCTCTCAATAGGAGAACTCCATGAAGCTCTCCAACATATGCCCAATAATAAAGCTCCGGGCCCAGATGGCTTTCCAGCCGGATTCTATAAGGAATTCTGGAGCATATTAGCACCAACATTTTATAAGACGCGTTAACATGCGAGTGGAGAGTTTATACGGCTGGACGGGTGACTGTGACGTACCAGTAGTTGGGTGCTGAGAACACGGTGATGCACTTCCCTGAGTGCGTGACCTCGTAGCCCTCAGACTTGACCTCGTGGCTGCGCACGATGTAGTCCAGCTTGTTCTTGTCCAGGAAGCGCTCCGTGACGTCGGGCCCGAACTGACAGCTCACCCCCCTCTTGCTGACCGACCGGCCGCTCTACAGGAAACGGAGACAACAGTAAGCATGTGTTGAAAAAATCGATTTCCCAATTCTAAATCGATTCTCATATTAATTCCTAAAAATCGATTCATATGTCTAAGGATCGATTTTTTTTCCCTTTTATTTATTTATGTATTTTTTTTTTCTTCATTACATTACAACTTTTGGTTATTTTTTTTGTTTATCCCCAAAAAAGGAATGTTTTGTTGGACACGGGAATAACTGGTGCCATGTTTTTGCCTTTATATATGTTTAAAGGTATGAAAACATTAAAGTGTTAGGTTATAATTGCATAAATTGTCTACATTTCATTACTTTATACACTGTCTTGGGGTTATATTCACAAAAAATGCTAAAAACCAAATGCTCAAAAATTTCAAACCAAAATAGACAGAAAATGGAACAAATAAAAACGGAATGTGGGAAAAAATAAAACCGATTTCATCCGTCTCTGTTTCCTCCCTGGATCTGTTTGGTAATTCTGACCCACATGATGTTTCTGAAAGCAGTTCTATCAGCATTCTGGGAGCTGATTGGTCCTTACAGCAGCATTAGCTGCAATACTTGCTGTTGAATCTCAATATAACACTAATAGTAATATTTTGCATAACTACAGTCATATAATTCATGCAACAGCTCAAAAAACAGTTTTAATAACACTAACTCAAATCAATATCGGAATTGAATCGAATCGGATCGAATCAAATCTTGATAATCGATTCTGAATCTTAAGAATCAAATTGATTCTTGACATTTGAATGGATACCCAGCCCTAGACAACAGGACAGATCAACCATCGCCCAGGACTGAGGAGACCGGCCTGTTCTCGTAGGAGCGGGAGGAAACCCACCTGAGGCTGTGGATCGGACCAGAGCAGGTCGCACATGGGACCTGTGAACGAGAGCCAGAAGGAGTTGACTCGGACCGGATCCTGTCAGGATATTGTGTGTAATGAAGGTGAAGCCCGGCGGTACCTGAGTCTGGAGGCTGTCTGTTTCTCTCAATCTTCCTGATGTCGTCCAACGTCACGCCGTCTTCGCTGAAGAGCCCCCCGTGCATAATCTGAGATGGAGAAGCTCGTTAGTACGGCTGGGAGTTTAACTGCTCAAAAGAGACTGAAAGAAACCTCAAAAACAGCAGACGTCAGCTACTACGACTTAATCTGCGACTGATTGTTTGGTTCTAAAACATTTTCTGTCTCTTTTTGGCTGATAAATGTACGCCGACATTATCTTCCAGCTAAAACCAGAGAAAATCAAGTCTTTCTTTGGGGAAGTTTAATAAACTAACCTACTCTGAAGAAATTAAGGAGTATGAGGAAGTCCTTTGAGCTGACTGAACAAAAGTTTCACAGATTCAAAAGTTTTTTCCATAAATCAGACAGTTTTAGTTTGTTTGGGAAAAATAAAAAATAACACTCAGTTCACAAAAGCCAAACATCTTATAATGATCTCAGGTTATATCAAAAACAGAGAGCATTCCGGGTGAAATACACATGATTCGGTTCAGTTTGGTTACCAGTTAAACCTCTAACTGTCACGCTCCTCTAAAGCAGTGATTCTCAACCGGGGGCCCGCTGACCCCTAGTGGTCCTTGGTGTCATTGCAACGGGTCAGTGATAACAAAATGTCTATTTAAAAAAAAAGATCCTCTGAGATTTATATAAATAGATTATTATTTTACTCAAATGTGACCGAGACCTTTATCTACCTGAAATACAGAGGGTAACATGACTGTCTTTGACTCTTTACAAGTGTAATTTGAAGAAATCTTGCACCCGTTTGCCTTGTTGAAGTTACTGCAGGACACTGTTGATACAAACGTAACATGATCTTCAGCATTTCTATAAAATGCTGTGATTGTAAAATATATGCATGAAGCTGTTGGGGGAAATCTCATTGACTTGCAAAGTTCAAGATGGCGCTCAAAATTGCAATAATGTAAAAAAAAAAAAAAAAAAGGAAGAACACGATAAGCAAAGTAACACGAAGGAGAAAAAAAAAAAAAGAAGTAGATGATGATGGTTTGTATTAAAAAAAAAAAAGACAGCTTGTTCTGGACGTAGCAGACTCTGAGGCACCGGAAAAGAAAAAGAAAACAGACGGAAAAAAGAGACTTTACAAAGAAGAATATATAATGTTGGGATTTACAGGAACTGATTTGAACCCTCAGCAACTTGAACTTTGACCCCAATAAAGGTTGAGAAGCACTGCTCTAATGGAGATCAGCAATCATCAGATTACCTCGAGACGAGACTTTGTGTGTCCTGTAAACGCGGCAGGAACAGGAAATAACAAAACAGGCCGCTACAGTTCTGCACAACCACTTCCACGGGGGTGACTCTCACCAGGACTTTGCTGTTGATGCATTGTGCGAGAGGAAGCCACTGGAAGACCTCGCTGAACAGCTGGAACATCTGTGCCGTGTACTTGGCCTTGACCTCTCCTTCAAACCCGTACATCTGGTTCATGTTGTCCGTCTCGTGGTTACCTGGAGGAGGAAACCCGCTTTTTCAGTCTGTTTGGGTGCTTTAATCATAATAAAAGAACAATCTCAACCAAATCTGAACACATATCACAGAGACGCCAGCTCTCCCAGCTCCTCCTGTAGTAAAACACACATCCCACCTCGGAGCAGGTGGAAGTTGTCGGGGTAGAGCAGCTTGAAGCCAAACAGGGTGAGAATGACTTCAACGGAGAAAGAGCCGCGATCCACAAAGTCGCCATTGAACAGCTGAGTGCTGTGGTTAAGGACGCTGACGCACGAGCTCCGGGCCTGACGCATTTGGCTTTTGCCATTTTTAGTTTCGGGGAGTGAAAACAAACAGAGCAGAAACATAAATAAGACGTGCAGCTGTTTGTTTGAAAAAGAAAGGATACATAAGGGTTGGAGTCTGAGGGTAAACCGTTCAGCTTGTAGATGTTGAGGAGGTCGTAGTACTGCCCGTGGGTGTCGCCGCAAATAGTTATTTTTTCTGTCTGGAAAGAATAAAGCAGAACTTGAACAGAACCCAAAACCGCAAATAACAAGCTCACAAGACACAGAAGTGCTGCTTATATGCCAACGTGGCCTATATGCTCTTTACCTCCGCGGATCTTACCTCTTTTAGTGAGATTTCAACGAGACTCGGTAGCTTCATGAGAACGTCTTTAACCTGAATCAGGATCTGAAAGGAGAAGGATGGGTCAGTACGAGGAGGCGCTGCGTCTGCAGCTCGGGTCTGAACGGCCAGCCGTCACCTGATAATATAATGATAATAAGGGGTGGAACAATATATGGGGCCACCAAATTTCGCAGTACAAAAACGTCACGATACGTGTCGTGGAGGTGAAAGTGTAGCACGATATTGGGTTATTAATATGAATATATCGTTTACTAGTAACATCCTATTGGTGCAGCGGGATCACGTGACGACCGCGCCTCGACCCGCGGACCAAAATCTTACTACGCTCAGAAGAAACTAGTACCGTTTTGCGGTCCCGATCACGGGACTCTTGGGGGGTTTTGAGCTCTGAACTTTTACTTATAAGGTGAGCATGAATCAATCTTTTTTATGATGTAAAGATTGTGTCGTCAACAAAGGTGGGAGGATGAAACGATAACGGGGTTCACCTTACGGCCTCAGGCTGGAGCAGGTGAAGCTCTTAGCTCTGGCAGAAGATAAATAACAGTCATGTTGCATTTTGAGTTTGGGACTTTTCATAGTTTATTTATTTACTTTTATTTATTTATTTAATTTTAGTTGTTAAATTTCTGGAAAAGAAAAAAGTCAAATCATACATGAGAGAAACTATTCAGTTTGTGGCAAAACATTTTTACTTGTATGAAACTGAAGATCATAATGCAAAACTGACATTTACTTTTAGTTCAGTTTGTGGAAAATAGTTGGCCTGGCTTTCTCTTTAAAACTTAAACAGTTATAAAGCATTACAAACTGAAACAATAGGGCAAATGCACAGCATTGTTTTGTATTTTGTGTCTTTCAAAAAAGAACATTTTTTCCAGTCATATCTTCCTCATTCACGGTTGTTAAAAAAATGATGCTATAATATCGTATCGTTATCGTGACCTCAATATTGTGTATCGTACCGTATCGTGAGATTAGTGTATCGTTACAGCCCTACCTGATAAGCACACTTTCTGTGCAGCTTCTTCTGGTCCGAGAACCAGTCCATCATTTCTTTCATGAACGTCAACGTGACCTTCCCGTCTTCCATTTTGGGGCCATCGTAGTCGTCCTCGATGGCTGCAACGCAAAGTCATGTGGATTTACACCCTGCAGACACTGCTGCACCAACCAGAGCTCTGCGTCTGCCGGTGTAATGACGGGGGGAACTCACTCATGTTTTCTATGTCCAGAGAGTCCACTACAGATCTCTTGATCTCGTCACTGGCGATGGCTCTTTCGAACGCCTTCTGTTTCACTATCTTGTTACATTCCTGGTACTTCATCCGCGCGTCCTTGTCATTTGGTCGAACCCGCACTACCTGTCGTCAGAAGAGGAGAAACATTAGGCGGCAGTAAAAGTGCATTTAAAAACACAGAATGTCATGACAACAACCAGCAAATGGTTTCTGGGAGGTGGAATGTGACGTGCTTCATGTGGTTCTTCAGTTGCACAAACAAGAAATACGTACGTGTAGAAAACACAGATTTACCTTTAATGTTGGAAAACATTTATATGGATTATAACGCCTTTTATTTTGACTGTGAATGTAATTTCCCTTGACAGTGACAGTTTAGTGACAGTGACAGTTTAGAGAGGGTCCCTACAGACAAGCCGAGGTCGTTTCAACATTGTATGTGTTCAAAAAGTTTATCTCCATCAGGTAATTGTCATTTTGAAAAGAGACTGTATAAGTCGACTACAACTGTCACCTAAACTACAGTCAAAAAAAATCAAGAGGAAGAAAGTTTATGGCCTCTGCTTCTAACATTTGCCTATTTGGTCTTAAATATCTAAGTACTGATCATAAAATGTGTCCATCACTGGTACAAAACATCCCTTTAATACACTTTCTGTACATTTACAAAGCTGCTACTTGGATTTGTCTGCAGGGACCCGATCCAGACCATCACTGAAGTGGAATAATAGTTTTATCAAAGCCTTAAGGTAGCTATTTATTTTGACATTGCTGCCTCAAGTGTTAAAATAAACTACCATTTTGCTAAAAACACATTTTCCGTTCAAACTCATAACAAAAGTTTACACTCCTTACCATCTAACACCAGATCTAGGGTTGTTTTAGTTCTCAAATGCTCCCTTAAGGCGGCACCAGGACAACACATGCAACTTAAGAGTTTTATTTCTTTTTTTTATTGAGAAAATAATGGAAAGAAAGGTTTTAACAGAATATTCAGAGACGGCACGGGAGCTGGAGTTTGAGGAACTACTTCTTACCGTTTCATAGTCCTTAAGCGCAGCTTTAAACTTGCCCAGTGCCATGTTGGAAGTGGCACGGCGGTAATATCCCTTGATGTAGTTTTTGTCTACCTCCAGGGCCTTGGTAGCATCCGCCAGGGCATACCCGTAGCACTCGGTGCGCAGGTATGCCAGGCTTCGGTTACTGTAGTAGATGGCATTGGTTGGGTTAAGCTCCAGGGCCTCTGAGTAGTACTTGATCGCATTTTCGTAGTCTTTGTCTGGAAAACAGAAGCAGCAGGGTCACTGAATGAAAGCTGAGTTTGAGATGATCTACTTCAGAAATGAATCTATAATTAAAATATCTTTAATGCAGTAGTGAATATCATTTTTCCTCCTGTTATTTATAACAAAACATCAACAATACGCAGAATTCTCCGACATGAAATGAACGACATTTTCCTCTGTATGCATGAATGATAAAGCAGAATATGGATGAGAAGGGTCACTAGTAATTAAATTATTATTAGGCTTCAGTATATTTGTTTAATAAATGCAGTGGTGAAAGACAGCTGATTATGACCAAATGATGATATCAAAGTATTACAGTGGTGACAGAGATAAAGAGATGTATAACCTGCACCTAGTGTCAAACACAAGGACGGCAGGTTATAGGTTAAGGATCTAGAGCTACAGTCACATAACACACAATTTTCAAGTTTTATACATCAGAACATAATAAATATGAATTTATGTAAATACAACAGCCCATATTACACCTTGTCATTACTTAACAAAGGATTTCTAAGCTCTCTTAACGGCCCATTGCTTCATCTCTATCAGGTTGAGGTCCGGACTTCATTCCTTCACGACGCCTCGATTTTTCTTTTTTTCTTATTTATCCATTCTGTCAGATTTGCTGAGGCGCTTCAGATTCCTGTACTACTTTTGTACACCCAATGATTGCAAGGTGTCCAGGTCCTGTGTATCCACCACTGTGCTGAACAGTCTTTGGTCTCATCCATCTAAAAAGGACAGGTTTCCAGAGATATTTGTTCACACACCTCATAATCTGACCTTGGTGTGAACTTGCAAGGACATCCACTCCCGGGAGGACTGGGAGCTGTCTTAAGTGGTTTCTACTTGTGAATAATCCATCTCACTGTCAAACACTGGAGTCCGTACTGCACTGTCCCGAATTAACCGACAGCAACAACTGCTTCTCTAAGATCAGAACCAATGTATTTTCTCCTTGGCACTGTGTTAACAGACACCTAAACAGGCCAAATCATCTACATTTATAGAGGTCTAACACTCAGTGAGGATCAGTTCATCGAGAGCTGATTATCAGCGGCAGCAGGCTGCGACTAACCCTCTTAAACATTATGGGAGGAGTGAAGGTGTATTTACTTATTCAAGCACCACCTCTCCATTTTGGCCTATTTTCCCCCCCTTCTTCAATAAATGATGATGAGTAATATATGTCATCTCATCTTGCTCATCTTATGATGCACTTTCCAAACTGCAAGTCTTGGTATGACCAGATGAGTCATAATAATCCCCGGATATGGAAACCTTAATATAGTCAAGAGTGTACTTTCTTTCTCACATGCGTGTATCAACCATGCTGGAGCTGAGTGGTACAAACACACATGTAAATGTGGTGGATTTTGGGGATTGACGCACAGAAAGTGGCACACTTGACAGCAGAAGCGACGTATAAACAGATGACAAAGAGAGTAATCAATCACTGTGCAGCAATAATAATAACCACAATCATATGCTGTAACAATTCACCTTCAATAACCATGTCTACCTCACACTGCTGCACTTTTCACTTTAATCTTTTTTTTTATATATGTTAATTAGAGCTTTCATTTGTCTGTTTACTGTACAGTGAGCGAAAATAACCAGTCTACAGGATGGTCTCAGAAAATTAGAATATTGTGATAAAGTCCTTTATTTTCTGTAATGAAAAAATGTCATACATTCTGGATTCATTACAAATCAACTGAAATGTTGCAAGACTTTTATTATTTTAATATTGCTGATCATGGCTTACATGGCAATATTTCAGTTGAATTGTAATGAATCCAGAATGTATGACATTTTTTTTTAAATTTCATTACAGAAAATAAAGAACTTTATCACAATATTATAATTTTCTGAGACAGTCCTGTAATTCCCTGTCTTGGCCAATAATAACCAACTGTAGCCACCCATGTGCAATAAACCTGTCTCTTTATAAGTGCAATAACCAGTAAATACCTCAAATACCTCAAGTATTTTTGAAAATATTTGTAAATTTTTTGTAAATATTATCCTTTTTTTTTTTGGTGTTTACTATTTTTTTCTCTTGTACATACTCTTTTTCTACTTTTTATATTGCTCTTTTTATTATTTAACTACTTATTGGTTATTTCTATTTTAAATTTTTTGTATTAAGTGTGTGTGTTTTGGCTGCTGCACGACTGAATTTCTCCTCTGGGAGATCAATAAAGTCTTCTATTCTATTCTATAAACCCTGGTTCTGATTCTGAAGTGTGGGGTGTTTTGATCAGGCACCTGCACGGGCAGCCTCGTCCACGCGTGTCTGCATCAACTCAAACTGCTGTTGAACTTCCCCCTTAAAACTATTAATAATAAAAACTACACTGTTCAGCACGGTGAACATATATATTACACATAATACAGAAATATCTGCCTGTTGATTCAGACTTGATACCACTGAGCTGAAGGGTCTTAAGCAAGAAAACTGAACTAAACTCAGAAAAATAACATTTCTGAATCCAAAACAAGTAGCTAATAACGCCTGGTCAAAAATATGCAAGCGTTTATACAAATCTGGCCACATTTAAATGAAAATAAACACGACTTTATGATGAAAATGTGCAGCTTGGTGAAGAAGACTGAAGTGCTGTTTAAGTTACTGACTAAAGCAGCCGCTCGGACTTAAACAACCGGGTTAATACCCAGCACAACAAAAGGTCGTGCACATAAACACATTAAAAGACTTATATCTGAGCCTCCTAATGCCGTGCGTGTGTGTTTTTAGGGGCACGCGTGACGTGCTAACCAGTTAGCCACCCGCGGTTGAAATGAATGGAGTTAGCGGTTAGCACCGTTAGCCCTGCGTAGTATTACACACCGGCTCAGGCTGAGCTCTGCATATCTAACGAGGAATGACGGGGTCATCTGATTTTAAATTTTGAAAAAATCCACCGGCTTGACAAATAGTTGATATTACCTTTAAAGTACTTATTCGCCTTCTCCTTGAGTAGCTCTGCATCGTTAGCTCCTTCCGCCATCTTTGTTCACGCTGCCGTTTACCGCTCTGACGTCACTGGTCGCAAAGGTCGTAAATCCTTTTTCTTTTTTTAAAATCTATACACGTTTTTTTTCTGCATATGAAACAATTATATACTTTAGCAAAAAAATACGTAATTTTGTTTTAAGAATACTAATACAAAATAAAAATAAAGAAAAATGTTGAAAAGTTTTGTCAAGTCTACCGTTTAATTTACGCATCTTTCCCACCGCCCTCCCGTATTAATATTTTCACGTAAATTTCCCGTTTTATAATGTAATAATTTTTAAACTGCAATCTGAATTGTCACTAGCCTCGCGAGAACTGCCACCTGCTGTAGCCTGGGTGGCAGTTCTCGCGAGGTTAGTGGCGACAACGTGAGCAAACTCGGAGCAACAAATCAGAGATGGATGGATGTAACGAGAGAGAAGATATTTCTGCTAAAAAAAAGTGAAGACTTCGTGTTAATATATCTAAAAATGGGATAGAAAATGAACTTTCCCAAAGAGGACCAGGTGGTGCACAGTTATCCGTTCTGAAAGATTTATAACTGCGATGTTAGTGAGGTGCGTCAGCAGCATCAGAGTAGAGAGCCACATGAGTGAAAATGACAAATTAAAAGAAAATGTAAATATTTCACTTCCAGAAAATCAATGTGTATATAAACTGAAAATATTTAAAATAAATACATTTGCTTTAATTCCCTTGTGTGTATTCATTTAGGCTCTATTGTAGGAATTACATACATAGGAATGTCCTCAGCATGTCAAGTCGGATTATCAGATTCTGATCACATAATTGTAGTTTGTAAGTGGTTGACAGGTAGTTATTTTGGATTTTTCGTAAATATGTCTTAAAATTAATGATATTGGAACTCGGTTGGGCTGGTGGGACAGTGGGAGAAAATTGCCCGTATTTTTAAATCCAAAACTTGATATGAGGTATGAAAGAAAATAACTTGGTCTCTTTTTAACTAATTATACCTAACTAACTGTGGGCCTTTAATAAATTACCTTGCCTTTGCTTTTTTTTCTTTGGTATTTCTTTACAATCTGTTGACGGATACGTTGAGAAAGTCGATTTCATTTTTCTGTAGTACTTCGTTGTCACCACTAGGGGTCGCCATATAGGCAAGGAAAGGCAAGTTTATTTGTATAGCACAATTCAACTAGAGTACTAGAGAGTACTACTCTCTCTAGTACTCTAAATTCAACAAAAGGTAATTCAAGGTGCTTTACATCAACATTAAAAGCAGAAAGACACAATTAAACAGTAAATAACAAATAATATGAAATAAAATGATAAGAAAAGAGGTAAAATAATAAAAAGCACTAGTTGTTAAAAAGTAAGGGCAGTAGAGTACAGCAGGTAAGTATTTAAGTTTGTTCCACCGGTGAGGAGCAGAATAACTGAACGCTGCCTCACCTTGCTTGGTTCTGGTTCTTGGGAACCACAACAAACCAGATCCAGATGAACCTCAGGGGTCTGTGAGCTTCATAGGAACTAACAGATCCAGCATGTATTTTGGTCCAAGACCATTCAGGTCTTTGTAGACCAGCAGTAAGATTTTAAACTCTATCCTTTGACTCACTGGAAGCCAGTGTAGCGATTTCATGACCGGTGTAATATGGTCCAGTTTCCTGGTGTTTGTAAGGACTCTGGCAGCAGCGTTCTGGATCAGCTGCAGCTGCCTGATAGATTTCTTGTTAAGGCCTGTAAAGATGCCATTGCAATAATCCAACCTACTGAAAATGAATGCATGAATACGTTTTTCCATGTCTTGTTTAGACAGAAACCCATTAATTCTAGCAATGTTTTTCAGGTGGTAATAGGCAGATTAATGATAAACTTTAGATGGCTGTTGAAGTTCAGGTCTGAGTCAATAATTACACCAAGATTTCTGGCTTATACCCACCACCCAATCTCTGTTGGAGACTGTAATCATGATCCATATGAAATTATTTTCTTTTGTATCGCGTTAGTTTTTTTCAACAGCATGTGTAGGTGGATACATGACAAAGTTAATATTAAATTTGAAATAACATTTCCATTTTATTGACCAGCAGGGGTCAGTAACATACAGATTAGAATCTAACTGCCCTGGGAAATACCCAATTAGTCGAAGGCTGCTGATAAGAGTGAGCAGTTCATGTAATTACCAAGAGATATTTTAAGCCTGTGAGTATTTGATCAAATTCTTTTTAACTTCATTTGAACATTTTTTGTACTGCAGTCACTGATTTTGTTGAGTGGTTCTGATGTGACTACTCATTTCTGTGGTTCTGGTTGGGACTAGACCTGAAGTGTTCTTTGAGGTGGGTTTAAGCTTTACAAAGTCATTACGTTCTAAGAGGGATAACTGCGACAAGTCGGATGTTTGTGTGTGTTTTAAAACTGAAACGTAGATAAAAGACGATCAATAGCAGGGAAATTGTTCCTGGTCTGATAGGAAATAACAAATTTAAATAAAAAAACACACAACAAAAAGATTCCTGCTCAGTGAAAATCTTGGTTTCTAAAACTAAAGCTTCAGTGACCTTT